>NC_065556.1:24358810-24658810 GCF_022605725.1 Anthonomus grandis grandis | reverse complement strand
CAAAAATTCAGAGCGCATATAACGCAATTTAAATGGAAAAGATCAACTAGAGGTAATCTATATAGATTTTGTGAAAGCTTTGTTTTTTTCTAAAAAAAATATATAATTTATACTTATACTCTATCCTCAAAAACACTCAAGGCTAAACGAGGACCTATTGAGACCATTTAAAGTTATTATATAAATTATTGCGTTATTTATTCGTTATACGCTAATGTAAAAGTTATAAAATACCCTTGATATCTATTTAAGTTTTGCCTTAAAAGTCACAATTTACTTTGCATAAATTAGAACATTGAAAATTAATAGAGAAAATAAATTGTCATTGTAACGGTATATTTATTAACATGACTTGGATCTTTCCTGTTTAAAAATCCCAAAACATTATTAAAAACTCTTAAAGAATGAGAATTTACGTAAAACAGACTGTAGATGAGACACTGTTGGGTTAAATAAGGGTCTATTGTGAACATATAGAATTATTAAAGAAATTAAAGAGACATTTTTGCTTTTATGCCAATATTTATTTCAAATAATTAATCCTGATATGCAATTAAGTTATGCATCAATAGTGACTAAGCTCGGATATATTAGATCACGTTAGAATTAATATAAAGGGAAGATAAATAACTTTGAATTATTGAAATGATAAAATTATTAACATGAATTGGAATCTTGACTGATAAAAAAGCATAAGAAAACCTCAATAAAGATGAGAATTTACTTATACTAGACTGCATATGAGACACTGATGAGCAAAGGTATATTGAGGGCATATAGAATTATTAAGATATTTTTGCGTGTTATACAGTAATATAAAATTGTGTTGTGATCAATGATACATTAATGATTACTTAATGCCTATGGATAGTAGTGAAGTTAGGTTTGGTTCTAGTAGAGATACATAAATATTCTATTTTATTTTAAATCATTTTTAAATTGTTATTGGCTCCTTTTTTTAAATTGTATTTATGGCATTCTTTTATTTAATTTATAGCAAATTTGCAAAATTAATTAATTACTAACATTAGTATTATAACCAATAAACCCATTAGTAAAACATGTCTATACTTTATTTGTAAAAAATAATAAAATGTTCCTGATATTCAATTTAGTTATGCCTCGAAAAAGATAAATAAACAAATAAAGGGTGTTTTTTTTAGAGGCGGATAACTTTCTTCGGATAACTTAGAGTTTTATGGTGCTCATAATCGTCCTTCAGAGAGATTAATTCGACAAACTGTTGATCGTTTTCGCAATACTTTTACTCTAGTCGACAATACGCATCCCGTAAGACGCCGTGCAGTGCGAACGCAACAAGCGATAGCTGCTGTGCAGCATAATGTTGATAATGATCCATATGTGTCAATTCGTCGTCGTTCTCAACAAGTGAACTTATGTCCATCCACTTTATGGAAAATTTTGCGCAAAGATCTCGGATTGCGAGCATATAAAATTTAACTTGTCCAGGAGTTGAAACCCCAGGATCATCTTTTCGCTGAATGGGCGGAAAGAAAAGATTGCTGTTGATCCACGATTTCATATGAAAATTTTGTTCAGTGATGAAGCACACTTTTGGTTAAATGGCTATGTAAACAAGCAGAATTGCCGAATTTGGGGGGATGAGAATCCACGAGCGAAAAACCGTTACACCTAGAAAAACTAACCGTTTCGTGCGCTTTATGGGCCGGTGGAATCATCGGTCCTTATGTCTTCAGAAATGCTGATGGTCGGAACATTACAGTAAACAGTGAGCGATACAGAAACATGATAACCAACTTTTTTGTGCCTCAATTGGGAGCCGTTGCAGGCATTGCAGAAATGTGGTTTCAGCAGGACGGTGCCACGTGCCATACAGCGCGCCAAACAATTAATTATTATTACTGCAAAAGACATTCGAGCAACGAATAATTTCAAGGAATGAACCTGTAAACTGGCCTGCTCGTTCGTGCGACTTGACGCCATTAGATTATTTTCTTTGGGGTTATGTTAAGTTGCATGTCTACGCTGATAAACCCGAAACACTTGAGCACTTGGAAGCCAACATCCGACGCGTGATTGCCGAAATACAGCCTGCAGTACTGGAAAGAGTGTGTGAAAATTGGATCTCTAGATTACGCCACGTACGCGCCAGCCGTGGGGGTCACATGCCCGAAATCATTTTTAAATATTACTGCCAAAAAAAATTCTTTAATATAAAAGGAAATTCGTTCATATCAATAAAATATTTTGTGTTTAATTTCAATTTAAAGTTCTCCACCTCTAAAAAACACCCTTTATTTAAACAGGTCAACTTGCTTATAAAGCACCTTGTATGTTTTTGCATATTGAAAACAATATTTTGATATATCTACTTTAAAATGATAAATTCAAGCATAACACATTTAGGTTCTTTTTAAGAATTTATAGCGTAATGTAGAATTAAGGAGGAGAATCTGTTTGAGTGCTGTTGAAACTATACTTGCAAGCTTTGAAGATAGTTCTTCTCTATGTTATTCAAAATTTCCATCTTTAATTTAACCAACATATTCAATAGCATTTTGAGGAATATTATTATCAGGCCTTTAAAGGAAGGTCTTAATAACAATGAATTTATGACATTAAACCACTTTGTGACCACCTTTAATCCTTCTGTCAGCATACCCCATACCCAGGGAGGTCACATGAGGCACATAAAATGTGGTATCATCTGCATATTAAACTGTACTTAACACGTTCACTGCCAATGACTCAACATATGAGTCACGGCGGTACCCCTCCTATGGCCAGTGGCTCAACTGTTGAGTCATGTGCATGGCTTTAGTATATGAGTTTAGTATTGTTTCGGCTTCCGCAGGGGATACGTCTCGTTTCACCGGTCGCAAGTGTACTTATAAACACGTGTTTTTTCGAAATCGGTTTTTGTTGGTGATAAGTAGTTTTCCTGACATGGATGAAGAAAATCCAGGTCCTTCTCGGCCTAAACGGAGGCATACAGATTTCAAAATGATGAGACCCCTGACATTATCTGAACAAGAAGAACTTTTGTATTTATCAGAAAGTGAGGAGGACCCGTTCGTCGACAGTGGCAGTGAATACGAGCCTACTGATCATGAGAGTTCAAGCGACGAAGACGAATTGCCCGATGTTGCCGCTTTAGAGGATGCAAGCCTTACCGACATTGAGAATAATGAGACGATTAGTGTTCAAAACAGTAACAGTGATATTCCGACCTGGACTGATGTGCCTAATCAAAATGACTTTTTATTTTCGGGTGTGCCTGGACTGGAGAGTAAATTTAACCTCGGACAACCCCATCGATTTTTTTCAATTGTTTATCACAGACGATTTTCTGGAACATATTGCTACCGAAACTAACAACTATGCCGAACAACTCTTTTTAAGTAAAGAAACAAAAGAGAAATCAAGAATCACTGAATGGAAGCCGTTGACAGTGCCAACACTGAAAACTTTTTTGGGTCTGTGGCTTCACATGGGCAATATTCAGCTAAACCGTTTGCAGGACTACTGGAAGACCGATGAATTGTATAATCTGTCTTGTTTCAGAAATAACATGAGTCGAAATCGATTTCTAGTCATTCTAAGATGTTTACATTTTTCTAAAAATCCCGAAAGAAGTGACCCAGATTATGGTGACCGTTTGTGCAGGATAAGATGGCTTCAAAATTTCTTCAATGACAGAATTGACAAGATCTATTACCCAAACAAGGAGCTATCACTAGATGAGTCCATGGTGCTATGGAGAGGAAGACTGGTTTTTCGCCAGTATATTAAAAATAAAAAGCACAAGTTTGGGGTGAAACTGTATATTTTGTCAGAACCTGATGGGCTTGTGTTAAAAGCTAGGATATATACTGGAGACGAAAAAGATATGAAGGGAGAATTAGGGCATGCAGCAAACGTTGTTTTAAGTTTGACAAAGAATTATCTTGATAAGGGCCATTCCTTATACATGGATAATTACTATAACTCGATTGCACTATGTAAAGAGCTAATTTTAAAAAAAACCTATGCTACTGGAATCTTAAGGCTGAACAGGAAAGGAAATCCTCCCGAAGTGAGTTCTAAAAAACTTAAAAAAGGTGAATCTATTACAAAGTACTCTAAAGGCATTGCAGTGGGTAAATGGCGTGACAAAAGGGAGGTTTTATTTATATCTACAGAGTTTAGTGGGGAACTGATCAAGCAACCAAATAGACGAAACGAGGAAAAAGAAAAGCCAAATGCTATCATTAATTATAATAAAAACATGTCAGGAATCGACAGGCAAGATCAGATGCTTGCTTATTATGCCAGCGAAAGAAAAACCATCAGATGGTATAAGAAGCTTGCTATTCATCTGATATCAATGATGCTGCTTAATAGTTATCACCTTTATAACAAATATTCTACTCAGCAAAAGTTAAGCTACTATGATTATAGGCATAATATTATAAAGAATTTGTTGTCTGAAGCCAAAGAAAAACCACCTGAGTCTCCTAAAGTCAAACAAAACCAGCTTAGTCATTTGCCTGAAAAATGTGAAATGGATAATAAAGGTCGTCAAATGAGAAAGAGATGCAGGGTTTGTTATACACAGAAAATGCGCAAGAACACGCCATTTTAGCTTTGTCCAGATAAGCCAGGTCTTTGCCTCGGAAATTGCTTTCGAATCTACCACGATGAAAAATAGGTCTTTTTTTCATTTGTTCTTTAAAAAATGTTAATTTTGTTATTATTTTTTGTGATTTACTCCTAAGAAAAATTAAATATTTATGTTTTTTTTCGCTACGTTATGTGTTTGCAAAGTTTTAGTGATAAGAATTACACGTGCAATACATAATATAAAATATACCTGTTAAAAGTTCTTTGTTTTTTATTTTAATTCTGACTTTAAAATTTGACTCAAATGTTGAGTCACCGGCATATTCTAGGAGAAATATACCTCAGGGCCCGGTGACTCAGCTATTGAGTCAAAGTAGATTTAGGCCCAAAAAGCAAAAAAAAACACAATATTAATCATACAAAGTATTAAAAATCCTATTTTCGAACTACTTTTTGCAAATAGTCCCGACGGCTTCCGAACAAGGGCACAAAATACTTATAGGCAGTCAACGTGTTAAGGAATTTAATTGAAGAGTCAAATTGTTTGCATAAAGCGGGAACAATAATGGCCTTAAGTTTAAAACCTGAGTTATTTAGTGGCGTGAAGTTATACTGTACTAGAAAGAAAAAGAAACTCCTTCTTCCAATTACAAGTGACATTTTTCCGATCGAAAATCTACGCCACTGAAATGAGAGAATCGATAGTTGATAAATTGCAACCAATTCAAACTGAACGTCGTCAACTTCAGTGACAAGTTTGACAGCTAACAGATAATTAGGTGAAAAACTTACGTAACCAAATTGACGTTGATTAGTGACGTAATTTTAGGGCTTTATTGAAAGTAAACAATTTATGATGAAAGACTTTTGAATAAAATATGTCAATATTTGTTTAAAGTTGCTAACTCGTAATTAACATGTTTGTTTAAAGATGATGTTTTTTGGTAAAATATATCTATAATAAATGAAGCATTAAAAGGCTTATCTTTTACGTTTTGCCACTCTTAACAACCAAATAACTTAAGTTATTATTTTAAAAGAAATGGTAACTGCATTCCTGCAGCTAAAAAGTATATAAGAAAGTGGTGCAAATTAGTAAAGCCATAAGCATCTATTTTTAATAGTAAAAACAAAAAATTAAATTATAATTACAACAAAAATGAAATAACACAACCTGTAAAACAACCTTACATAACCTGTAAAAATTTTAATAAGCAAAATTCTAAATTAAAATTCCTCTTTTAGCTCCATATATATATAAACACTCATATTACCTGTCCGGTGGCGCCTAAGAAAACGACCCAACCAACTAAAAATTATAATTATGATTACGTAACGAGCGGGTTCGTAATTAGGTCTCAAAACTAACCGATAATTAAATAATTAAGAAAACACATAAAAGCTCGGCACGCAGCGGGCCCGGTTCCAGGAAGAACGGACAAAAACGCAGCGGTTTTATGGCCTGTGTTTAAACAGGGCCCGTCACTGAATGTCGGTTTTGCGGGGCCAAGGGATCACAACGGGGGGCCAATTATGAGGCCATTCTTGTCGCGATGGATCCTACGGCCATCAGCTGTTGACGTTCTTTTAACCATTATTGGCTTTTTGATGGCGAATTGATATTGGACGCTTGCGAATGCGGTTTGCTGCATAATGTAGAAAAAAAAGAACTAAATTTAGTATATAATTCTGCTTTATTCCTTTCTATACGCATCTATCCAATTAATCTATCTATGCGTAAGTATAGACAGATTTGTAATGAATCTATCTGGATATCTCACTGTCAGGAATCAAGGAGGAATAACAAAAGTGAATATATCAGCATTCAAGTTGAGGAATCATACAGGGCGTCCTAAAATAACCGTTGTCCTACCTATTTTTAGCTTCTTCAGTTAACGCGGAGATAAAATTCACCCCCAAAATGTTAAATAGATAAGGGTATCGACTAGTACCCTATTTTTAAGGTCTTTTGACCTTGAATATAACTTCTAAGCTCTACATTCGTTCCTGTTGAAAAGACAACTTGTCAAATAAAAAAAATTACCTCATAAAAATTGCAAATAAAAAAGGGAACAACTGCACGACTCTTAAACAAAAACTTTTTAAAATCTTAAAAATGACATTCACGTTACAAGAATAAATCGAAATAATTGTTTTTACATCAGAAACGATATTGCGCAAGATAAATTTGAAGAAATTCATCCTAATCGTTTATTGACACATGAGATTGTGCTAGAATTGTGGAGAAAATTTACAGAAACAAAAATTAAAAGAAAAATGAGAAATTGAACAGCCACGACGTATCATTCTACAATGTGTGCTTTTCTGACAAAACCACGTTTTTCTTAAATAAAGAAATGTAAACCGTCACAACTGCAGGTACTGGAGCGACAGTAACCCTCATTTTTCCTTTAAGCCATTGTTGAACCTTTTATTATACAGGCCGATTTAAATGATGCAATCTATATTAATTTACTTAAAAATACCATCACTTCCCAGATCACAGAGATTTCAGAAAACAACTAGGATTTAGTCGAAGACCAGCTAGTCTTTCAACAATTGGAGCACCTCTTTCTGTAAGAGATGTTCTATACATATTACTTTTCCTGCTGGATGTATTGGAGTGCGAGGCCCAATAGACTGGCCGGCACGATCGCCTGATTTAACACCATGAGACTTTTTTTAGGGACACCTAAAATCAGTTGTTTTTAACTGTTTGAAAGTAATGAAAAGAATAATCTCAATTACTTGATAAAAAAATATCGTTGTTTAACTCGAAATTATTTCATAGCTCTTAGTTCAAATGAAAAAGAAAGGCAATATATCTACCTAATATTGCAAAAAATATACAAATAAAACTACTTTCAGACAATACGTGTTTGCCCAATTAATTGAAAAGTTTTCTAAACTGTCTAGAAAAAAATGACGTCAGTAGTCTGGAAGGAAGGCAAATCACCAAATGATCTGATGTAGGTTTTTAATTGTCCCAGTCAGTTTTTCTACGTGAAAATAGAGAAGAACTGAAAATAAAACTACTTGCAAAAAATACTTCTTACGCAAGTCCTCTAATGGCCATTGCTTCAGTGAAAAAAGTGCAAATGAAAGGCATTATAAATTATGAGAAAAAGAAACGAGTATTGGAAAAATATCATCAAAACTTGGCTTTAAGAAATTCAAAGCTTCTGACTCCAAGTCTCTTTAAAAGAAATACTTTATCAGGAAAATCTTTGATTAACGCAAAACCAAGCAAACTTTATTTGGTTCCACCCTATTGAAAATCATGATTCTGGATGTAGTATCTACGCTCTTGTTTTGTTTGACCCTATAATAATTGGAGACTCAATCAATTGGAGATCATTAAGGATTTGGTAAGGGTGACAAACACCCTTCCAGAAATGGAGTGATGTCAGCGTATTTGGCGATTTATAAAATGCAGCCAGAATTACTTGAGGATTTAAGACAACGAAACATAGTTGAATGCCGTCAGTTAACACTTGGGGCCGTATTTTTGAAACCATTCGAATTTGATTCGCATACGAAATTAGAGGATTCCGCACGAAAAATTGATATTCGTATTTTCGACCGCATCGTATGCGAACTTTTTCGCATGGGTATATACCATTCGAATTTCAAAGTTCGTGTGCGATTTTCAATTTAATTCTGCCACTTGGCTTGTTTTGGTTTTAAACTAGCTATTTTTTTTTAAATTTGTGTGAGTTTATTAAGTATTCTTGTAGTGTTTTTTTGTTTTTTATTGAAAAAATAATTAAATGGCAAGATTAAACAATCTTGTGCAAAGAAGCGTCGTCGATGTACTGGCAGATAAAAGGAATAGGATGTACTCTTCATTTCTTGATCCATTTGAAATGTATTCAGATGCTCAATTTATTAAATTATATAGATTAGACAAGCCTATTACGATGTAATTGATGTGCTCTTTATGTGCTCCAGGGAGACTGTCTAATCTGTCCGCTACTTTTATCCACAACGTTTATGCAGTTTTAGCTATAAAATCTTGGGCGAATTTGCCCGACTTTAATTCCGAGTGCTCTGCCATAAATGAAATTAATTCTTTCTTTTACTCACTCGACAAAAAAACGCAATATTTTTTTTCATTTTTTAAATCTAACTTAAAAAAAGTCAATTCGAAAAGACCCAAGAAACGCCATGAAAATAACCTTAAAATCCCCCGATGTTTTTAAACTTAAATTTCAGGTAAGGTTAAAAAAATCTTCATTTCGTGTGACTTGGCCTCCAATAGCACTCGACTTTGCTACGTTGTCACTACATTTCATGTTCGTATGCGAATGAAATTTCGAATGCTGTTCAAAAATGCACTTTTTAATTCGTGTGCGAATTTAGCCGCTCGACTTTGTTCGCAATCGAAGATTCTCGCATGGTTTCAAAAATACGGCCCCTGAAACATTTCAAAGGGTTCGAGAGGAGTTCGAAGCTCGATTGTATCAATGCATGAAAGTAGACGGCGAACATTTCGAACAGTTTATAAAATAACTTATTCTTTGTATGAAATGTTACTAAATACATTTAGTTCTGTTAAGGAATCACAAAAAAAATCAAGTGGTTTCAAAATTCATACAGTTCTTATCTTAACTAGAGTAATACCCCACCAAAAAATTTCCTCTTTTCTAATTAAAACAAGTTTCTAAAATGATACCCTCTAATTCTACTTATTTTGCGATTCTCGTTGTCAAACTCAGCTTTTTTTAGGCTAGAAGATCCTCATCATTAGTCAATTTATGTTACTTAATAAAATTCAAAAGATACTTAATCTATTTGACAAGCTTTCATTTCAACAGGATTAACACTAGAGGCCTCAATCTTGGCAGTTGTACTCAAGGCCAAAAGACCTTTAAAATAACTTATCTATCAATTAACACTCCTTTCTACTTAACATTTTAGGAGTGAATCTCACCATTATTATTGACCAATAATTTAAATCACTACTATTCACTAGCTCATCTACCCACAATAAAACTTTTTATGTTGGATTTGAGGGAATACTTTAGCGCATTTTTTTTGAATGCCAATATGATATCAAATAGATATTTTTTTTTGGAACTTTAATTATTCAACTCAATTTTCACTGACGTTCCACTTTCCAATATCAGAGCATGACTTGAAGCATTATCATTATATGTTAACATTACTTATCAGACTTGTACAGGCTTTGAAAGAAGATAAATTGTAGTGTTTTATTTTTGTGGGTTCCTTCTTAAAATAATAAGCTTAAAATTCTAAACATTTATTCAATCTCTCAAATTAAAACAAATAACAAAACAAATTGTAGGATTACTGTATTACTGGTAACCAACATAGAGCACAACAAAACTGAAGCGGTTTTCTTCCGTTATTGTTTATTCAGATTTATAAGTTTTGCAAATAGGTTAACACTATTGGTACGAGATGGCTCTAGACCAAGTTGACCGTTGACACTAAGTCATAATCCCAGACACTCGATCATCATGCTATCTTCTTTTTCGCATTAAGTGGGTTATGTCTTTTCTCTATTTATAGTAATCCGGCTTTGTTGACTTTATTTTTCAAAACAAATTGTTTTTTTCAGGTGGTAAACATTAGTTAACTTTCTACTAGATAATAAAATCTTTTGGTAGTGTATTATTTTGATTATAAAGGGTGTTTTTTTTAGAGGTTTGGATTTTAAGTTGTCAAAACTGTTTCTGGTGATTGTCAATTTGACAATTGGTGGTGTATTCGTGGTCAGTACAGTTTGCCATTTCACAATGAATAGACTTACTCCAGAACAACGCTTTCAAATTGTGCAAATATATTTTGAAAATCATAGTTCAATTCGTGAAACTTACCGTGCGTTGCGTCCATTTTACGGTCGATATAATCGGCCATCCGAGCAAGTTTTTCGAAAAACCATGGATCGTTTTCGTACCACGCATACTCTAGTTGATAATACGCATCCACAAAGACGCCATACAGTGCGCACAGAAGAAGTTATTGCTGCTGTGGAGCATAGTGTTGAAGAGGACCCGAATGAGTCGATTCGCCATCGTGCACAACAATTGGGGCTGTGCCCATCCACTTTGTGGAAGATTTTGCGGCAAGATCTTGGCTTGCGAGCTTACAAGATCCAACTTATGCAAGAACTGAAACCGCGTGACTATTATGCGCGCCGTACGTTCGGTGAATGGGTGGAAAACAGTATTCAGCTTGACCCATTTTTTCAATCCAAAATTTTGTTCAGCGATGAGGCTCATTTTTGGTTGAACGACTTCGTCAATAATCAAAATTGCCGAATTTGGTGTGGAGAAAATCCAGAAGCTTTTGTTGAGACGCCCTTACATCCATTAAAAGTCACAGTTTGGTGCGCTTTATGGTCAGGAGGAATCATTGGCCCATATTTTTTTAAAGATGATAACGACCAGAATGTTACAGTCAATGGAGAACGTTATAGAGCCATGATTGCCGACTTTTTTGTTCCTCAGTTGAACCGACTTGATGTGGCAGAGCTTTGGTTTCAACAGAATGGTGCAACATGCCACACAGCGCGTGACACTATCAATTTATAAAATAATGAAAAACGGACAGCCTGCAAATTTAAGAAATTTATTTTTTAATCAAGATATTCCTTATAATACCAGAAATCCCCATTTGCTTAGAATTCCTTTACATAGAACAGCAACCTTTAAAAAATCTTTTTTATATATGGGCATTCGGATGTGCAATGAACTACCTATTTATATAAAGGAATGTTCGCCTAAAAAATTTATTATAAACTTAAAAAATATCTCTTAAACATGCAAATTATGGTAACCTAATGTGACCGTATTTTATAAAATGGTATTTTTAAATTAATGTTCTGCACACCTGATCTTACTAATTACAAATATTTACATTAAAATTAAATTCTCACTCGCCTGTTATCTACCCTCCGTGCTCGCCCCTATACCAATCTCGTTTGTCTTTGGATTCTTTTGTTTTTCTTTTTGCCCAGCTTAATAGCCACTCGCTAGTTCATTGTAAAATGCACATATTGTTCCTTTTGATTTTGGTATGGATACCTTATTGTAAATACATAATATTACGTTTCTTATAAAATAGTTTATTTAGGAACACGGGTTGTACAGCACATGTACAAGTAATCTATGTACTTGTATGTGTATCGGTTTTTTTTTAATAAAAATCGCGTTGCACTCCGATTACCAAACAAATTGTTGTAATTTTGAATTATTTGTATATTCATGGAATTTTGTTTTATATATTCTGTAATAATGTTTAATAATTTTAAATGGTAATAAAAATATTTTTTTTTTTTAATTTATTTCGGGAAACATTCCATGATCGCATAATTTCACGCAATAGACCTGTGAACTGGCCTCCACGATCGCGTGATCTCACACCTCTGGATTACTTTCTTTGGGGATATGTGAAGTCACGTGTCGTCAAAGATAAACCACAGACGTTGGATCACTTGGAAGCAAATATTCGCCGCGTTATTGCCGAGATACGGCCCCAGATGCTTGAAAAAGTGGTCGAAAATTGGACTTCCCGATTACGCTACATTCGAACCAGCCGTGGCGCTCATATGCCCGAAATAATTTTTAAGCACTATTGGCATAACAATATCTTTTAAATAAAACCAATACCATGTCAATAATTTTTTTTTTATAGTTTTATTTCACTTCAAATTTGTATACCTCTCAAAAAAACAGCCCTTATTTGACATCATTGTTAATAATAAAACACTGTGTATTTATATTTGAAAATAGTAATATTTTAAGAAAATAGCTTTAATTAAGCGGGGTTGACCAATTTATTAACATAAAAAGAAACAAAAAAAAAACAATTCGTCATTATTAGCAATAAAAAAGTTTCTATATAGCCATTTTTGCACACAAATGAGACGTAGTAAGCAAACATATATATTTATTTCTCTTTAAGCAAACTGGATCAAGTTAATTAATTTGAGAAAAGTAATAAAAGAAAAATAAGTGCATTTTCTTCATGCAGGCAATCGCATAGCTCATTTTCTGCTTGGGTTTCAAAATTTACCGAAGTATTCACATTGTTACCATGTAATAAGTTTTTGTATCACAAAAAGTCTTCCCTGTTTCGCCAATCATCCCCGAAATGCTCCATCAAATTATTTACACTTTTTTCTAGTATGGCGCTATTACGCTACCTAGTGGTAGCGTGCTAAGGTGTATGCTATCTTCTGATTTTCCCTTCCTAAGAAGTGATTCCCAAATTGTCACCCAATAATGAAACCGACAAAATTGAGACATCTTAATTTTAACAGCGGTTTTGTTATGTTCATTCTCTTTTTTTTAAGTGAATTCTTTTGCATCTTGAAATTCCCTTTATTCTTTTATATACCTTTTCCAGTTCTTTAACATTATGCATTTGCCAGTCAAGGCCCAGTGTTTTTACCAAACCCACTTCCGAATATATTTCAACGTATTTTTCTTTTGTTGTAATGACTGTATATCTTAATGGATGTCTCATGAACTTAAAACACTAAAAGAACACTTTTATTTCACTGGTCTTATAGGAGTTAATAGCGCGTGGAGTCACAACTCAAACAATTAATAGATTAGATAATAAAAAGTGCAATAGAATACGCACAACTTGCTTATTTGAATATATCCGCTTTTATTATGAAAATTTGGATATATCCGGTTTTGCTTCAAATGTCGAAGTTTAGTTAACGTTTTAAATGGGATTTATTTGGTTTTGCTTCCAAACAAATATATGAACCTATAGAAATGATAACAAAGAACCAAAAACCGTAATTTTCGGTGAAAAATGGATATATCCGGCTTTGCACCCAAACTCCTCTGTGCTCTTAGTCAAGCCTAAACTCTGTTGGTAAATCCTGTTGATCGAAGCATTTTTTTTGCAATATCAATAATATATTTTTGTCATAAATAGAACCTACCTGACAAATACAATTTTCACTGCCAAATACATCAAAAAAATTAATTAAAAGTCTAAATTATGATAGTTAATCTACGTACCCTAAAGCGATGTTTTACACGTAGCAAAAATAGAACGAGAGTACAAGACAAACGAAGCATCAAAAAAGATGATTAATCATAAAAGCAGCAAATAACGTGTAAAATCCAAAACTAATTCCCACGTCCCACGACTCCGCGTACATCAAAATGAATCTTCATTACGGCGCTCATTCCAGCATAGAGCGGCTTACCTCCGCTACAAAGGCGTAGCTACATTAGCAAATAATAGGAAAATAAATGTAGCAAAACGGCGAATTCGTCTCGCGTAATTCGGCCTTGTTATCTTTCGAGCAATTTACCATTTCGTTGTCGTATATACACACGTATATTCGGATTATAATGAACACAGCGTCAGCGTCCATTGTTAGAGCGGGGGAGCGGCCATTTTAATTTCTAGTAAAAACAACATGGCGCTCAGCTCGCGACGAGGCAATTAAAACAGATGATAGGCGATAATAGCGTTAATTAATTCTCCTTTCTCTGTCGGGAGCTAATGTGCAAATTAAACTGTTACACAGACCGGGGATCGTTCACAATTACCATTCTCCTGCTGGCTGCCTGCTGATGAGCGTTATTGCTCGCCTGTGCTATTGCCAGGCGAAATACGCGGCCGGGAGTTAACTGGAAGAGTAAGGGGGATAGGGAGAGTGTTCCCGTTAGAGCAGGGGCAAATTGAGTTTTGTCGCTTATACTCTTTGGCTCTTTAACGTATGACAAAAACGGTTTAGCATATTTATTCAAAAAAGGTATGTTCAGTCAAAAACTACTGTTTCGAGAAAATAGAGTTTGCAAAACAGTTTTCTTATTTAATTAGATCAATTCAAATTCAAATTCAAAACACTTATTTGCCAATATCAAAAATTACAAAACAGTAATTGTAGATCCCAAAAGTTATGTCTAAACTCATTGAAAATTCAGGGGTGTGTTCGAAAAAAAAAACGCTCGGACCCGTCGATTTTTATTTCAAGTTTGCGTATTGTTGTAGTTTTGAATAAGATATAATATTTCTCATATCAGCAAAGTATAATGAGAATAGTAAGGGTCCTAATAGAGATCCCTGAGGTACACGAGTGGTAACAGGAATATAAATTCAGATTTTGGGTATAAGGGGTGAGAAGCAATCTGCACGCATTGAAACCTGATAGTCAGGTAGGATCTTAGTAAGGCGATAGAAGTATTAGAAAAAGCAAAGAAATTTAATTTGGGTAGCAGCATATCATGATTAAGAGTCAGAGTGTCAAATGCCTTACTAAAATCCAGCAAACATATGGTTCTTACTTGTTTTTGTCCTTCATAATGCCTGTTATCATTCATAAGATTTACCAGACAAGTAGTTGTACTAAAATGCTTCCTAAACCCGGATTGACATTCAGGTATAATTTTATAGGAATTTGCAGTAATTTGATTATACATATGTCTCTCTAGAACCTTAGACAAAACAGGTAAAATACTGAGAGACCTACGAGGATAACTAGCTCCAGAAGTACTTAATATGATATTGCCTAAGTCATATCTCAATCCAGATATACCACATACCTTAAATCAGTGATTATCCTGTTATTTCAGTGTTTAAAAATTATTGCAAAATTAGAAGATACCTTAGAATATTAAACGCCTCTGTATTCAATGTCCTATGGAAGATACTCTATATAGAGTGTCAATTTGGAAACCTTTAATGCAAATATCTCTGAAACTAAAGAAGTTAAAAAAGCGCAATTTGGTACAAATGGTATACAGGTAGGGGACACTACAACCTCACCATATACCTTTATAACCATCCAACCTCAAAATTTCACATAGCTGATAAATATACACATATTTTGTGATTTATATATTTTTGATCTTAAATTAAAGGGCTTTTGGAGTTGTATTGACCTGCATTGAAGTTCTTCCTAAATTTTGTCTATTATTATACTCTATTTTTATAAAGTGTTATTTTATTTAATTAGATGCTCAAAATGCATTCCATTTTGGGTTAAACAAAAGTAAAATCTACTTTCAAACTTAATTCTCATATTTTGAAACATTTTCTCTTGAAACAGATACACGTTCCGTAATAATGCCTTGTCGAAGATCATCAAATGAAACTGGTTGCGTTTTAAACACAACAGCAACAGTTGAAACAAATTGACCCCAGAGAAAAAAGTCGAGGGATGCTAGATCTGGTGATCTCGCCGGCCATTTCATTGAACCTCTTCTCTGAATCCACTAAGAATAGCCTTACAGGAAAAACGTAGTGAGGTAGCCCGATCTTGTTAAAAATGTAATAAATCTGCGTTTAGGTTCCTACACCAATGAATATCCAACTGATTGTCTATTTCTTCATTAGTCTAAAGTTGGATGGAGGTTTTCAACAATTCCAAGTAAGTTTCACCATTAAAATTATCATTAATTAATAAATAGAGGCCCGACAATAGTGTCATTCCATATTTCCACCCACATATAAAAAATCAATTGTTGTAAATTACTGTAAATTTAGTTGCCCAACACTCTTGTCCAGTTTGACACTTCTTTAGCCTCCAACAAGCGGAAACAAGATCGCAGCTGTGTCTAGTATTGTGACTGTGCACTTCTTTATAGGTTAAAGTACTTCCCTTTTAACAAACATAAGATTCAGAACTATACATACAAATACATACTAAGTATTGTGTACTATTAGGATTAGCCTTGAAGGCACTGGAAGGAACAAAGACAATTCGTCCATACAGTTAAGGATACTCTGCAATAAAAGAATGAAATTCTGACAATCTTGTATAAATCTGGTTGGAGCAGTCGGTAGGATGTTTAAAAATAGTAGACATTAGGCACCAAAAGCTTGTAATAGATTTAACATAGATTGGAAATACTCAAAAGACAAAGAAAAAGAAGATTAATAGGCAATAGGTACTAATAAAGTGTCTGTACATATCCTGTATAGGCGGCTTTTGCATATAATATTACTCTTGAAGAGCCTGGATGGAACCAAAGAAATCGTTTAGGTAATTATGGAAGACTTAGAGAGTAAAAGAGTATAAAATTCTGAAAATTTTGTATAAATTTAGGAGTTTGTAGATTGACTGGAAATATTCGGTAAATCGGTTGTAATGCTTTTTCAATTGATCGAAAGCCAGTGGAATGAACACAAAATATGTGTTCTAAGCTAATGAGTAAGATCTCTAATTAAAGAGAATGAAATTCTTAATATTTTTGATAAATGGGTAGGATACCTTATATTTAATTATCTTTTTTTAATGTTTCGTTTATCTGATACTTAGTTTTTATCAGGTTTCTTCAGCTTTGTTTATCCTTGGGAACTTTAAAAATTTATGATTTTTTCCAGGCTTTTATTATGGTTTTATACCTAAAAAGTTCATCAATTTTTGGTTTCCTCCAGGCGTTCAAGTACTGGTTCATTCTTGGGAAATTTAGACATTTAAGATATTTTCACGCAGACATTTAATACTCGATATTTATTAATTTTTCGTTACACACAGGCATTCTAATACTAGTTTATCCTTCAAAAATTAGTTATTTTCAAACCGACTGTATTATTTTAAAAATGAGATACATAACTTTTATTTTTAGTTTGTTATCCTTGGAAAATTGATAAAATTTACTTTACTACTGAATTTTCGTTATAGAATTTATAAATTGAAGATATTTCCAGGTTTTTTAATTCTTGAAAAATTCACAAATTCAGCATATTTTCAAGCTTGTAATTAAAAATTTAGTAATTTTTAGGTATTTTTAGCTTGTAGTACTGATTTGTCCTTGAGTAATTTATGAACTCAGGATGTTAACAGGTTTACTTATCCTTGGAAAATTTAGAAACTCATGATTTTTTGCGGGTTGTAATTCGGTTTTGATCCTGGGTAATTCATTAATTTTCAGGTATTTCCAGGCATTTTAGGTTTATCCTTAGAAAATTCTTGGACATTTAAATTCATATTTTAGAACTTGTAATTGGAAAAGTTATTAAATTTCAGTTGTCTCCAAGCTGGTAATACTGGTTTCTCCTTAAGAACAATATAAATTCATGATACTTCCAGGCTTTTTTAAAAAAATCAGAAATTTAGCATTGTAATACTGATCTGTCCTTGGGAAGTTTATAAATTTAGGATATTTCCAGGTTTGTTAATCTTTTAAAAATCATGATTTCTTTAAGCCTGTTTTGACCATAAAAATTTGCTATTTTAAGGCCCTGTCCAAAGGACCAATATAGACGTGAATTCTTAAAGATGACAACTTTCACTAGTTTTCCCAATTAAAATTAATTTTTTAAAAATAAATTTTCATTTTTCTGATATTTTTTATAACTTTCAGTATAAAAGATCGACTGACGAATCAAAATCCCCAATCCGGGGACCATATAACGCCAACAAAGAATCAAAATACGTAGAGCTAGTAACAGTGGTGGACAACAGAGAATTTAAAGAACTAGAAGAGAGTACACGCATAGTCTTAGACCATTGCAAAAATATTGCTAATATCATCAATGGGGTAAGCTGAAACAATATTTCGCAAAAATATCCTTAAAATTATTTTTTTAGCTTTATTCTCTCCTAAATATTTTCATAGCCCTTGTGCGGGTGGTAATATAGAGCGAGCATGACGAAATCACTTTTTCCAAGAACGGCGAAGACACCCTCAATTCATAGATTAACAATTAAAATTAAAAGTTTAATTGAATTTTTTTTGTATACTAGATCTTGGAGTTATAGCGACAAGCAATTTTTTTTTGAGAATATATGATTTTGAAACTTTATTTTCTAATCAAGAAAAACAAGAAGAAAAATAATAAAAATAGGCAATATGCACTAATAAAGTCTGTCTGGATATATCCAGAATAAAATGTCATCATTACTCTGCGCTACATATAATATTAGGCTTGAAAGGCTTGGATAGTATAATAAAATTGGCCTAGGCAGTTGAAACAAATCTAGAGTAAAAAAGAATAAAATTCTGAAGATTTGGTTGGAGCAGTCAGTAGGATATTCGGAAATAATTGACTCTAAGTAACAACAGCCTCGAGTAAAAAACAATGAAAATCCATAGATGCGCTAGAGTTTATTTAACTATTTTTTTGCTCTGTCTGAATTGTTACTTTAAATTACTCAGACTGATTTAAATAATTAAAAGCTTAAATTGATCTGTTAAAACAGATTTTTTAAAATCTCCTAAATTGAGTTCAAAATTTTTTTTAACAAATTGCCCTTTATGCAGGCATTTATAGTACGACAATCATTGGTTTAAGAGGCCTAAAATATATCATCCTTAAAAGTGAGACCTTTTATTTTCATGCTACATCTCAAACAGAAAAGGATGTAAGTATTTTATTATTGTTTGCAGCACAGGTTGATAATATAACCGCAAGGTTCTAACTTTATTAGAAACATTTATAAACATTAAAAAAAGAAACATAACAGTTTATATAGGAATGTTTCTTAAAAATATTTTAGACGCTGTATATAACGTATTCCAACTAAAAATAAAACGAGAGAGTCGTTTCAGGCACACAACACGGTAGCTGTTTGGCTTATCTCCGATCAATGAATTAGTCAAAAATCCAAGGCGTTAATTAAATGTTATCGAAAAGCTGATCGGGGTCCCGACATAAAACATAACCTAACTTTTTTTTTTCGATGCCGTGTGCCAGACATATTTATACCGCGTCGTAGCTTTCGCATTTTGCCAATTAGCCATTTAGAATTAGTTTATGGCACGCGATAAAGCAAAATATATATGAAAACATACACTGGGGTATATTGTGTAAGAAATATACACATCAAAATGGTCTAAGGAACACTTAGAAAAATAGTTTTTTTCGCCTTATAAATTTTTATATATTTATATTTTCATACGGAATAGATACTACCTTTAATATTAAGATACCAACGAAGTAAAATAAATATTTGGGTACAAACAGCGTTATTTGCTACTTGCACATTTTGTCGAAATAACAGATTATAGCAGATTATATTTTTTAAATTCTAACGCAATATCGCATTTTCTGTGGTTCCAACCGAACAATTGCGATTTAGTGTTTATTCAATAAAAATGGAAAGACGACATTTAACTCGAGAGGAAATGCTAAGAGCAGTCGGCATGCTTGAGGCAGGAACAAGTCAAAGAGACGTTGCAAGAGCTTTGGATACATCTCCCAGTGTAATTAACCGTTTGTGGACAAGATATAGAGAGACAAATGATGTTAGAGAACGGCATCAAGGCCCGTCGCGAGTTACCACACCTGCCCAAGACCGTTTTATAACTTTGCAAGCTATCAGCCTCTGTTTTGGTTCAGCAGCTCTCACGAGTGCATAACGTCGAGGTTTCAGGTCAAACTATTAGAAACCGTTTGCATGAGAGAGGACTTCATGCCAGAAGACCCCTAAGGGTTCCTCGGTTAACTTTAGGAAATCGAGGTGCAAGATTAACGTGGGGCCAAGAACATGTTAATTGGAATCAAGAAAGATGGGCCACAGTTCTTTTGACGGATGAGTCTCAATTTTCATTTTATCCTGATTCTGATAGAATTCGTGTCTGGAGAGAGGAAGGAAATGAAAGTCGTTTGCGTCATGCCCGGGAAGTAGTAAGGCAACGTGGTGGATCACTAATGTTTTGGGGTGGCATAGACGGAAAAACGAACTTGATTTTTGTGGAAAATACAATAACTGGAATAAGTTATAGGGATAATATACTACTGCCTGTAATTGTTCAATATTTACGCAAAACGGGCCCAAATTCGTTGTTGCAACAAGATAATGCCCTACCACATCGAGCACGGCTTGTACGAATCGCTATTGAGGAAAATCAAATCAATCTTCTACCCTGGCTTTCTACCTCACCGGACCTTAATCCAATTGAGCATGTTTGGGATTGGTTAAAAAGGCAACTTCTGCAACGATTTGACTTTTTTCAAAGCGCTCTGGAGCTTCGTCTTGCTGTGACACATGTTTGGGAGGAGTTGCCCCAAGAATTAATTAATAATTTAATTTTAGGTATGCCTAGGCGATGCCAAAGCATTATTAATAATAGAGATGAATCATCTGGCTACTAGTTTAATTTGTACTTGATAATTTTTTATTTTTATATTTTTTTTTTAATAAACCGTAATAAATGGGATTTTGTTCTTTATTTTTATTTGGGCCCTAAATTATAAGTAAATTATAATCTACAAAAAAAAGTTAATAATTATATTGTTATTTTATTCGAATAATGTAAAAAAATTGCAATAATTAACTTTTTTCCAATCTTCTCGAAAATATCAACATATTTGTATGTATTCCCTAGACCATTTTGATGTGTGTATAATGTAACGTTTAAGAAGATAGAGAAAAACAAGGTTAAGAAAAAATTTAAGACAGAGAAGAAGAAAATATGTATACTAAAAATTACTGAATTAAAAAAATATATTCTTGAATGAGGAACCACTGACAAATTGTATTTAAAAAAAATAATTTTCTAAATCAAATTTAACCAGAAGATACTCCTTTTTAACTTATAAGTTTACTCACTTCTTAAAATACAAATTTATTATTTTTTTTTAAATAGCAGGTACTTTTGATGAGGGAGAAGGCACTGGCTAGAATTTGCCCTTTAATATCCTTTTTTTTATTAAGATTTCAGGTGATTGAGTATTGCCTAAAAATTCAAAATATCCATTTTGTTTTAAAAAAATATATTTTTTAAAAAATTTAAAAATACTCAAGTGGTGCCTTAAACAAAAAGCGTAAAATTTGTAGATTATCATACGGTTTTATGATAATATCTAAAAATATCAATTTTTCTAATAAACTATTAAAATATTATTTTTTAATAAAAATTCTTGATAATGGCAAACCAAATTTAACAATAATGCGCAAAGATTGCACAATCGAAAACGGTGTAGGAATATTTTTTCCATTCAATTATATAAAAAACTTCTCTTAAATACCCAAAAGCATCAATAGAATAGATCTAGATAATGCCCAGATGTTGTAAAACTGGATGTAGTTATTACAAAAAAAAAAATATTTAAAGTCGGCAATATACAAAATCGATAGTACAGAGAAAAATTCCAAAAGAAAAACCACTGCCTAATTTGCTCAATAAAACCATCTATGGAAAATTATATTTTGTTTTTAAAAGGTACCAAAATTTTCAAAAAATTCTCTTAAATAACCACTTTTTTCTTTTAAAAATCCTAGAGCAACAAATCTCACTAGAAACACAATTACAAACTAAAAATACAATTATAAACTAATATGATTATTATTATTTGAAATAAATTGTATGCCTTTAGCACTGCTGGCTAAAACCGGGATACAAAAAACATAACGCAATATGCGCCTAATATACATTTAAGTTATGCATACATATGATACTTTGCATACAAAATATAAGTTTTTAAAAAAATTACAAAAAAAGTAATAATGTTTTTTATTAATATCTTCTTCCCCATAGCTGAACGTCCTAATTTTACTCATCGAGTATCTTTTACCATTTTTTGGGGAGTTCAATATTTCATTTAAAAAGTCCAAATTTTTCACTATTTATCTAAGTGGATAAATCACGTTTTGCTTACCTAAGATTCCGATAACCCTTTTATGGGATACACATTAGAATAAACTTTAATATATCTTAAATATTTCGAAAAATAGGCTCTTAAAATCTTTTTTCAAACTCCATTTAGAACTAACCCACTATAAAAAATTACAAAAAAAGCGAAATAGAAGCTTTCAGCAAAGCTTAAATTTAAAATTAATAATTATAATAAATCAACAAAGCGGCGGACAATAGAAACAAAATGCAGCATAAGACCATTTTCGTATTAAGGAACAAACGACTGAAAATTGGACGCCATTAATTTGGAAACTCGTAGAGCTCCCAAACAATGAGCCTAATCTTTTCCTGTCCCCCTCTAGCCATTACCGAGACAATTAAGGTAAAAAGAGCAAAAATATTACCCTGTGAGAATTAAAAAACATTCTTACACATTTTTATAGCTATTATCTTTATTGAAAACTTACATACATCACTTACAAACTGATATTTCCATTAATTAATTAAGATATGATGTTTTTACATAATAAATATCAATTTAATTTACAAGCTTAACACGTAATAAATACACGCGAATTTTTGCGTTTCGTCTTTAAAACTACATAATTAATTTTAAATACAAACATGTTTATACAATATTTTACACAATATTTACAATAACAACTAATAGTAAATTGATGTTTTCTTCGCTTGGTACCAATAATAAAAATTTTGAATTTCATGTACGCTTAGTGTACGAGGTGAACCAATGAATAGTCTTGCCCTAGGTGTGTTCTTTATTAAATCTTACTAAAAATGCTTAAAAGAAATATTTTCAAAATAAATCCAATAAAAGGCTTAAAAAATATCGCAGTACATTTACAAAAAGTCAGTTTCTTTTTTTCATAGGTTAGGTAAATTTAATTTAAATGTGTCAACGACAAACCAGTTTTACGCTAAAGTGACCTTGTTTTTTTTTCCAATGATTTTTAAATTTAAGGAATTTATGGTAAATATTTTATAATAAAAGTACACCTTCTTTTAAATCTTTGCAAGCAATGACAATCATCCAAGAAGAGATATTACAATATTTTACCTTCGTTACATTTTTCTATAATACAATATATTGAAGCCATAATATATTTTTTTTTTAAATCAGTCCTTTTTTCATATAGTCCAATAATTACAAAAAAGAGAAAAAAACTGATCTATATCAGATAAACACTGATGACTATTCCTTTTGTTATCTACCATACCTCCTTTGTTTGCATTTTACAAATCAAATCAATACACGATAAAAATTTCGCAATCCAGTTTGTCGGCTCGTTTGCTAACATACTTTTTCAACATTGAAACCTCGTTGTCAGTACATTCTAATTAATTGAATAAAAAATGTATGGCGTATCGTCGTGACCTCAAGACATTTATCACATACAATACGATCTTTACACCCATTATAATTAATATTTGACACCAGCGACACGAGAAATATAAATTTAATTACTCTGTTTATATCATTAACGAAGACATTGTGCAAAATCGTTTTGTATTAAGAAATAACATTTAAGGTTTGTTTTTATGTTATAAATATTTGGCTGTTATTATTATTTTAAGTAATTAACGAGGTACAATTAAGATTAATTTAAAATAAGCACTTTTGATTCCTTAAGCATTGAAAGCAAGAGACATATAGGTTTATCCTAATGGCTTTCTATTGAAAAGAGGTATTGTCACTTGACATAGAACTATCAGAATTTACCTTCAACCTTTTTTTTTCAACATGAGTTTAAAAAAATACGGTTAAGAACATTATATCAACAATACATAAAAAAAATCAACAATTGGATTTATTGACTTAATAATGACGTTTTTCAAAATTTCATTGATTTTAAAATAGGACGAATTGAGACAACCTAACTTATAAGTACCAAAAATCCTTTCAGCCATTTCCTTGTCTTGTTCGTAATTTTCAATTCCTCGACCTGTATATGATCATTTGGTGTCGACAGAGTTAAAACGAGTAATTCAACAAGTTTGCCAGTTATTATCAATTAGCAAAACCCGCAATTTCTCTCTCAATCCTTTCTCTGATTGGTGACAATGCTGATCCTACAGTTTCAATTTTTTAAAAGACGTTTGACAAATTTAGTGAACTTTAAGTGGCTTATCTGTATACAACTAATGCAAACATTTCGGCAAAAGCTGTTTCCATAGATGATTTTTATCTTTGGATATTATTACTATACGACCTAAAAAAGGTGAATCCTTGAGGACTTTGATTGATTGATTGATTGATAGCTTCGTTATATTTTTCAATTTCTTCAGGACATAAATAATAAAAAGAATTCCCTTTGTCCAAACATTGTGGTCAAAGTTTGTTGAATTTGATTCATTGATTGATTGAATTATTTGAAATGCTAGTGAAAAGTAAAGTTCTATTGATTCCTTTTTTGATAAGGCGTTTAATTATCTCCTTTTTTATTAAAATGTTTCTTAGGCAAGTGCTTGTATCTTACCTTCTGTAAAAGGATTCTGTGCAAGATATCGATTAAACTTCTTGAGGTATTTAATACTTCTCGCTTGCCTTGCCATCTAAATCTCCAATATCAATCTTATTTATTCAAAAAACTAGTTGAAAGGCCTTTCTGAGGTTATCAACGCTCTTCGTTAATCTAGATATTGTGCAACATTTACTTGCAGTAACTGTTCAAAGATTTTCAAAGTCACTAGATTTTCTTTAATAATAGGGTCTTATATCATCAGGTTGTTAATATTTGGTTATATAAGTCTAGCATTCAACTCTGGCAATAAAAATGACGGTAAACTTTAGAGATATCTCTGAGTATTGAGGGTCATCTTGTGGCAAAATTTCTACTCAATATTTTAGTAGTAAACGTGGCAATCTCTAGTGATAAAACACATTACGATTTCCATGTTATTTCATTATATTCCATGATTGTTTCAATGAACACGAGTTTTCTTAGGTAGGTGCTTATAGCTTAAATTCTTCAAAAAAAAATCTGTTATTGATATCGTCTCAATCTACAGCATAAATCCTATAAGTTTAATAAATAAGGCTCGCAAGGCTCCTCAAAGATCTTTAGTTCAAATACTAAAATTAAAAAGAGCTCTATAAGTTCTACTAGTATCTACTATTAGTATATTTTAAGTATCTTCTTCTTATAAACCTTTGCAAAGGTAAATTGGAGTTAGCTTTGACTAAGATCTGTAAATATTTCGAAGCTGGTTTATCCATTTATCTCTTTGATTCTTCTCCATATGTTATCCTGCAATCTTTAATTAAGTGGTGGAATTATAAACTTCCGAGTACATGAATTTAATTTGCTTGTCAATTCCTAGTGTTATACTTTTTTTTTTTATTTATACTAACAATAAAAAAGTATAAGGAAATTAGTTTACAATAGATATGTTTTTAAAGATCTCCATGGGCGTTCAAAACAGTTTACAGTACTGTTTTACCTTATTAAAAAAAAAGCTTTAATTTTCTCGTAACCACTCGTCCCATATAGCCCCAGAAAGATATACAGCTTTCATTTATTAGCTCATTTAAAATACTTTATACGAGCTTTATGCTCATTAATTTTGCAAAGTTAGTACTTTATTTCTTTATAAACTGCCACGTGATCTTTAGTAATTATAATTTAAGGCCGTTTTAATTGGCTGTAAAGTTAGTCGGTCTTTTGGGCGAGTTGCACCAGTTTATTTTCTGCATCGCGCACGAGATTTATCGCAGTTTTGAGCTCGCTCTTCTTCTTGTCTCTCTTATATTTAAAATTACGCCGGCCACATGTCTCGTAATTATTTCTGTGTTTGAATACCGTCGAGTTTTCGTTATTTTTTTTTTTATTTTGGTTGGTTGCATGCGTGGTTGTCTTACCACTGTGACAAGTGACAACTTCGCTATTAAGTTGGTTAAACTGGGAGGAAATAAACTGGAGATACCATAGAAACTTAATTTATTAGTGACGTTTATAGTGAAGTAGGGAATATAGTGCTCTCCATTATAATTAAAGCATAATTTAAAAAATTGTTTTATTTCAAACATTTATAATAGTACATGTTTTGTTAAAACTGAACTATTGACGGTTGATTTTCGATAAATTGTAAACAAACGCACCCTTTTTACCCTCTTTTCATGTGTTTTACTTCAGTAGAGTTTTGATATTCGACGTGATTTTAATCTTACATATTGAGTAAATGTAGCGTCTTTAGTAAGTAGCATAAATGGAGTTCGCACGTTTAGGACCAAAAAATCAAAAACTTCTTTTTTTGAAAAGGTGCCGATGTTTCGACGTTTATTTAAGTCTTTTTTAAGGCTGTTTACTGCAAAGAAGCTTTTTTGTCAAATGAATATACCGTGTGTCCCAGGTATCGTTATTGACTCGATACGATACACGATAGTGTAAACGTATTTTATTTTAATTTTTTTTTTTTTTTATTTATGTTAGTGTGAGTCAGTGTGTGGTTTTATTCAATGTGTGGTGGAATTATTTAATATAGCTACCTCCATTATCGAAACATTTTTCAATATCTTTCCTAAACATTTTAAAAAAATTTCTAACTTCTTCAATGGAAATTAAATTACAAGCGTCTCTATTTCCTTATTTTAGTAATTCCCTGTTATTTGGTAATGGCTGGAAATAAACAATTTGCTTGAACCGGCCCCGTAATAGGAATCAGAAATGGTTAAATCGGGTGACCTTGGCGGCCATTCAATTGGGTCGCGTTTTCCAATTCATTGATTCGGAAAAGTTCTATTCAACCATTCTGCTACTCAAATAGTGGAGTGCGCTGAAAATAAATATTTATTCTTTGATCAACTGGTAAAAGTGTTCTTCAAAAAATGATTCCAAAATTTAAAGATACGTTTCTTGATTAGGAGATTCTTCAATAAAGTATGGTCCAATAATACCTAAATGGTAAGATATGACGCACAATACGTTTTTTTTTTAAGTATTGCTTGTTGCCATGGATTACAAAGTTTCATTGGACCAAAAGCGACAATTTCGGGATGAAATTACACCATTTGTGTGAAAATAATAAACGGCGCGCTTCATCCCCCTCTTCTAAAGTATGCAAGTACCTTGGTTTGAATGCTTTAATGTTGCTGGCAGCATAAATTCTTTGTAATTCAGATTTGCTTATGTTCAACACCGCCGATAACTTTACAATAAGATAATGACATAAGTACCGTAAAACGGGGTTACTTTGCACCATTTTTTTTAGTTTTATTTTATTAGTTATGATGTAACGTCACTCGAAAGAAGATCTGAACTTTGTATTAATATCAATTGAGCAGGTTGTAATATAACTCTGATTATAGCTATTTGTTACGTATATTGCCTAATCAAGAGAACAACCTAGTTTTATTAGTGGTGCAAAGTATACCCCAAAAGTCATACTTTGCACCACTCAATATTTTATTAATATTTGGCTACTAAATGCTTGCTGGTGCATAGGAAACCCTTATTATTTTAAACTTTGCACCAATTAAATGCGAAAAAATGTTCGTGGGCCAAGTTTTGTGAATTTAAATCTACCTACCTACATATACTCGTATTTATGAAACAAGCATAAAAGTAAAGAAAATTGCTACAATTTAAATGAACAAACTTTATTATAACATTATAATAGTAAAAATACAACGTTTGAAACTAATCCCACCACAATTTGTCGCATTCTGGGACAATGTACATTCCTCGTTTGGACATTTTCTTGGGCACCAATTACGTTGTGCCACGAATACCATATTTCGTCACATCTTTTTGGCCATTTCCAAAATTTATCGATCTGGCCATAGCATTGGACCATCGCTCCATCGTTTTCTATTGCTGTTATCACTCCAGGATAAACATGATCTTCATAGGAAAATAAAACGTACTCACCAACAACTTTTTTGACATCATCTAATCCAGAGTTTTTGACTTTTTCGATAATAGTTATTCCAAGAGAACCTGAGACGAGTTTTTCATTAAATTCTTTTTCTTCTTCCATCTCTTGCATCTCATTTATTTCATCATCTGATGATTCCCTGCCTAGTGGAAAGTGGTCGTCCAAAACAATGTCCTCCTCTGAATCATCTACGATTTCTGGTTCAACAGCTTGAAGAGGTAAGGATGTAGATGCTCTAGTTAGATCTGTTAAACTAATTTCAGAATGGGCAATACTGTATCCTGCTGAAACCGTTATTTTCTTCTTCCTACGTGGCTTAAACTGTGTGGCTTCCTGCCTTTTATCTTCTAAATACTTAATGAAAGTGTTTTCGATATCCGACGAACTTGATTTATTTGTGTCGCTAGCAGTTGTCATATTAGATTTCTTAGTTGTTGTTAACCGCTCCAAGAGCGGTGTTATATCGCAAGAGACGATACCGCATTTCCTAAATCCCGACTTTAATATCTCAACGCTATTCTTTTTAATTTTTTCGATTAATGATCGTAAAAGCATTGGAAAATGCTGTTTCTCAAATACATTTGAACTACTCCCTACATGAGTTTCCTTATATTGAGATAAAATGTCTCTCCAGGTTCTTTTCACGGGGCGCAAATAATGCGACATCTAGCGGTTGTGTAACGTGGGTGCTGTTCGGAGGCAAACATACAAAATCAATGTCGTGTCTTCGACATTAATCGAGGACTTCATCATTAATATGAGAAGACAAATTGTCTCCTAAAACGACTTTCTTTCCCTGAATTTTTTTAAGCCCGGGCAATAGGAGAGTGCTGAACCAATTTGCAAATGTCTCCCGCGTGATTCGAACCAACCAGATGCAGTATTTGCATAACGCGTACCAGGGGGACCATTCTCAGTCCAGGTGTCCCACAAATGCTTGGATTTGTACACCACATAAGGAGGTAGAAGCTCACCAGCTGCATTTCCACAAATCATAAGAGAAATGCTACTCTTTGAGGAATTACAAATTCGTTCGGGATACTTAACACCACGTTTAGTTAATATCTTTTTTTGACCGGGGTCATCGGTTAAGTTTGTCTCGTCATAATTAAAAATAGCATGCGGCTCTACAGCAGTTAATGTTTCTTTTAGATTTTCTATGTATTCAGTCATTTGGTTTGCATTAAGTGCTGCTCTACTTCTTTTTATGTTCGAGGCTATCCTTGCAGTAAGGTCCTTATGACGAGTTAAAAATGATTTGACCCAGTCAATACCTGGAGTATTATCCCTAAAACGAGTTATTTGTCGAGTTACTTGATTATTTGTCGCAATTCCATTCCAGTAACAGGAAAACCAGAATCACTAAGGCTATGAATGCATTGTACGAAACATCTTTCCTCTTCATAAGAGAATATTGATGGGTATCCAGGTTTTCTAGCGTGTGTTCTTTTTAATTTGTAAAAAATAGTTCTCCTTGGAATGTTAAAGGATACAGCAGCAACTCTTGCTGACAAAGATGCCTTCAAATCTTCTTCTGAGTAGTCTGCATATCTGCGAGATCCCAGTTTCCTTTTATTACGTCTGGGCATATTCTGAAAACCATTTACCTATTTAACTTTTACTCTTGCGAATGAAAATAGTTTGGACGTGACAAGTAGGGGACACTTTGCAAGGTTTAAATATGTTTACCACCCGGGAAAAGGCACGTTGCGTGTTATTATTTACTGAATGCAAATCAGTAACGCAGACGAGAAGAAGATTTAGGCTGATTTTTGAAAGGGCTCCACCTTCACGAAATTCTATACTTCATTGGGCACGCCAATTTTCCCAGGAGGGAATAGTTAAAAGAAAAGTTAGAACAAACCTAAATGCACAAGATAATCTGTTGGATGATATTTTGCTGATAAAAGAAGTGTTGTCCTTAAACAATAACCAAATATCTATTAGGAAGATAGCTCAAACGACAAATATGTCAAAAAGTTAAGTACATAAAGTTCTAAAAATAATAAAGTTTAAACCCTACAAAATTCAAACTTTCTAAAAAATAGAAAATTGTGCCCTTGAAAAAAGATATTTAATGTGCGAAACACTACTAGATCTTTTTAGAAATGAGCCGGATACCAATTTAATAATGTCTGATGAGGCAACATATCACATCAGTGGTCCAGTAAATAAGCATAACTGCCGAATTTGGGGAGATGAAAATTCTCACGTTTGGTGTGCAGTATCGAAATCTAAAATTTATGGGCCATTTTTTTTTCAAGAAACAACAGTGAATGGAAACAATTACACCGATATGTTGGAAACATTTTTTTATCCTCAACTTCAGCAGGATGGAATTTTAGACACGGTCTACTGCCAGCAAGACGGTGCACCACCACACTTCTCCAGGGTCGCAAGGGATTCCTTAGATATTACTTTTGAAAACAGATGAATAGGGCGAGCAGGTCCAATCGAGTGGGCACCTTATTCTTCCGATCTAACCATTCCAGATTTTTGTATATGGGGATATGTAAAAGACCGTTGCTACAATCCAACCCCAAGAAATTTGGATGAACTGCGCACCAACATAGTAAACGTTTTCAACCAAATTACACCGCGAATGCTACAAAACGCCTTCGGCAACTTATTTCTCCGACTACACAAATTCCGCGCAAAATGGGGGTCATATTCAGCAGCTAATTAATTAGTTATAATTTAAAATTAATTTCTTCAATTGTTTGTTGTTAAAATTGTTATAATTTAATACATAGAATAAATACTTTTTATAGACATGGTAATAGCGCAAATTATTTAATTATGATCATGCGACAGCGATACATAGGCAATTACCAGAAAATGTTCATCAATCACCGAATATGTATTCTAGAAAAATTTTCAAAAAGGTGTCATCTATTAAAAGTAAAAAAAATAATGAATTTAGGAAAATTTATACATTTTCGGAAAGGGGATTTAACAGGCTTCCATGTGAAATTAAAAAGTACAGGGTGTTACATTTAACATTTTTGAGAAATCAGCCTTTGAAAATCATCAATTTTTTTCCTCCTATTTCAACTGTCAAAAAAAAATTTAAAAATATTGATGAAGTTCTGTAAAAACCGCACATTATTGTTATTTTTCGTTCTCGACTTATAAGCAGTTAAAATGTGTCAGTTTATAAATGGACACCCTGTATTAAAAATACCTTATACCTTCCACTCATCCGTCTACAAAAAAACTATCAGTTCCTTTAAAAAAAGCACTCAATCTATTTAAAGATTACACCACAATCAAAATTTTTTTAAACTAAGAGCAAAATCCAAAAAGATCATAAGCAAAGCCAAATTAGACTCACATTTCTTCAATTAATTCTAACACTTCCACCAATGATATTTGGGATAAAATACGTAGACTCAAATTAATACCAACTCGAAATATTCCTGGCCTGCTGGATTACAGATTTTGCCATTGCTTCAGACCATTGCATCAATACAGGTTTGACATACTCAAATCAAAACCTTTTAAACCGTTCCATTACATACAGCATCTCTATTACGATGAATGAACTTACATATGCCTTGAAATATAGAAGTGTCACCTCCCTTGGTCCTTTGACGAAATTAGAATATTAATGATCAAAAACTATAGCAGCAACAACTATTCAATAAAATATGGATCTCAGGCCTACTACCAAAAAACTGGAAATATTCCTTTCTAATTTCATACTGACCAACCATCTATGTAAACCCCTTGAAAAAATGGTTAATAATAGACTAACCTAGTATCTTGAAAAACACAAAATTGTAATCCCAAAACAAGCAGGTTTCAGGAAAAGTCGCTTTAATATAACATCGTAGGACTAGAAATAGATATTCAAGACTCGGAGAACACACAACAGCAGTCTTCCTAGACGTTAATAAAGCCTTTGACTCAATTACCAGTCAAAGCATAATGAATACTCAAGAAAAATATAAAAGATATGGACATATCGTGTCACTTATAAATACTTTCCTTACTGATAGAACATTCCAAGTAAAATTGGGAAGCACCTAAGGAAATTACTATGCAGAAGACATAGGAGTTCCCCAAAGTGCGGTCCTTAGTCCTATTTTGTTTGTACTAGGCATTAATAGAATTATAAATTACCTTAGGAGATATATTATAATAAATGTTATGATAAATTATTAGAAATACATTTTTTCAGAAAAAGGAATTGCAACAAGTTGATTGATCTTCATATAAATAATCGACTAATCACCTTTAAATCTCACAATAAATTTCTAGGGGCTTACTTTGACTCACTACCAAAAGTTTGAGTCAAACAAAATGGGAAGCTGAATCATCTTCACTACTTATAATGTACAAAGCTAAAATCTAAAATAGGCTGCGGATCTATTGCCTATTCATCTACTCCACAAAGTTCTATTTAATCACTTGAACCTATTCAGATCTACATACAGTCAATCAGAACAGTCTAGCACGAGTAACATTTTCAAAATATTATATCCAACCCTTTTCCAGGAGATACCATTCAGGTGCATAGACCATAGACTGAAACAAATACAGCAGAAATTACAAGTTCAACAAACACAAGCATACAGTTACATTACATACAAATACTTACCATGGACACTAACACCAGTCAAAATATTAAAGGTCCTAGCAAAATATTTAAAGAAAGACACCTCAACCTAGTCTTAACAGTTTTTTGCCAATATTGACACTAGAGTTGAATACCAATTAAAAAACTGGTGATCCTAAATCTTGTACATACAAATTTGATGAATTATCATTAACAAAATGCCACTGAGGCATAGGACTGAAAGAAGAAACATCAGGTAGATGTTTGACACAGTTATGTTCGGTGCTGGTATTTGATACAACATTGAGAGAATGATGATGTGGTAAATAAACTGAAAATTTAATAAACTCAACTATAATTAGACAATTGCTATGATGAATTGTTGACGAAAGCTCAAAAGAACATAGAAATTAAACAAAAATATAATGTCAGTAACTTAATTTAAATTTATATTGTAACAAAACTTTTGTAAAAATATATATTTTTTTTAATAATTTTTAGGTTTTTCTTGAATGTGTTGTTAGATGGCTTCTTTATAAGATACAATAAAAATAAAACTCTTTGTAATCCTACGTGACTAAAATTAAATTGACATTTAAAATCATTACACGCTGACCTTATTTTTTCAAACTACGATAACCCTAAAATCTTTCATTTCTTCCACCAGCTGATAAGAAAAATTAATTTGCTTTTGAACTTTTAATAAACGACCTTAGTGATTTAAACAGAATTTGTAAACCAATTTATTATGTCATAGTTAAATATATGTATAGCCATTAAATAAATTACCAGATAAATTGGATAATTATTCTTATTTAATTGAGAGCACATTATAATAAACATTATTTTGGAAATAATTCAATGCATTTTTAGTCATTAAACTTGTTATCACAATTAAAATTACGGCACCAAGCGATAAAGGTTTTGTTTATAAAAAGAACGCACCTTACTCATCAATTTCGGGTATGTGAGCACTTGGCGACGTCATACTTCCACGTGGTAAGTGAGGCTGAATATATATCTTAAAGGAGCCTTCATACTAGAGAAGGACTGCTAGAGAAATTTAAATCTTCAGGTGGTACACTTTAATGTGGGGATACACAGAGGCAACAATTCCAAAAGATACATCAGTGGTTGCCCTCCTACAAGTGATTTTAACAGTTGTCCTCCTGGGGCAGTAACTCACTAACCAAGGACAACTGAATCTTCAGGTGGTAAAGTAAATTGTGCTGGTACACAGATGGTTGAGATTGAGGCAACGACTTCAAAAAAGATACATCAGTGGCGCTCACCGAGTATTATCTTACCAACTCAGGACATGTGTGGACTAGGTGATCTTATATCTGCAGGTGGTGAAGCTAAATGTGCTGGTACAGAGGGATGTGGCTGAGGTAGCAGGCCCAAAGGAGGCATCGGCGGTCTTCCTCCTAACAGTGAGGCTAAAGGATGCGCACCTGGACCAAAGTAGCCTTGCAGTGCGGGATGAGGGTAGAGCGGATGAGGGTGTCGGCTGAGTGAAGCCATTTTAAATTTTTCAAGCTCTGCTTCTTGGAGCCGTTTGGCTTTAGCTCGACGGTTTTGAAACCAGATTTTGACCTGTAAAGAAATACTAATTTAAAATTCATGACTCATTGTTATAGTGTAAGTATTTTCCTATAAATGGAAAGTGACTGGTTCGTAATTACCTGCGTTTCGGTCAGTCTTAAGGAACTTGAAAATTCAGCCCGCTCAGCTATACTAAGGTACTGCTTATCTCTAAATTTCTTTTCCAATGCTAGAAGTTGTTGGGTGGTAAATGGTGTTCTAGGTTTCCTATTTGGCTTGTGTTTTCTTAGGTGGCATTTTAGCTTGGGACCTTCACCGTTCGCGTCTACTATAATAAAAACTAAATGTTAAACTTCTTTTTTATTTGTAAATTTTGTGTTGCTAGTATAAATATGGATTTATAATACATCAGTTAGTCCAGTTATTTTTAAATACCACATATTGTATATGTACCCAAACAAATTAAAGCAAATTCGAGGTTCTCCATTTAGGATCCTATAGAAATCGAAACAGGTGAAGGTAGCTGCAACTGCAGCTTAAGAATTGTAACTACAGAATCATTGCAAAGTAAAAAATAAATAACTTTTTCAAATAATCTAAAAGGTAATTCTCATTTTTTTGCAGACCAGTATGGTCATTGCTATGACTTCAAATATAAGGAATACCTATTTTAAAAAGGCCCTAATGATGAATTCAAATTTTGATAGCAAAATCCCCTTTACCTTTATCCAGGTTGTTGATCTTGTTTCTTATTTCTTTCAGTTAGTCAAATTGTTCGTGGCACTTGAACGTTAAAATATTTCTCGTTTTTTTATTCAAATACAGTATAATTTCTCATATCTTTTAAATAGCTCCAATTTCTTAAGTCATTTTTGTATGGACCATTTAGGTCATTGCATAGAAAGATTAGATTCCGAACGGATGTATATATTAGAAGAAAAAATCTGCTTACTATTCCGGCGCACAATAAGGAATTAGTTAAAAAGTCATTTTCATACTTGATTGCACACTATAGAAATAGGTTTAAAATAAATGATTTTACATTGACAGAAAAAACTTTTAAAGTTAATTATGTGTATGAGTGATTTTTTTTAACATTTTTGTATATAATATTGTTCATGATTTTGTTCCTGAAAAGCTTTGAATGTTGCCATAAATCTTTATAGATTTTCCACATCTTCCCTTCCCCTCATATTTTCTTTCATATCCTGATCCTCTTCCCATGTTCCCGTTAGGTATGTTCTTTCTTTCAGTAGAATATTTATTACTAAATTTTTAAATTATTGTTTTTTTTTGGCCTCAACAGAATTCAGGGAGCCTTTTGTGCAAGGGATATCTCTATTATATAATATGCATATTATGGTCTGTTGGTCACCATGCATTATTAGCTTTTTTATTTTGTTAGAAATTCTTCGATTTTTTTTTGTTATTGGTGAATGATGAAATACTCAATATTTAGTGGAATTTTGTGATATTTACAATTTTGTAAAAGTTAATACACCTACCTATTAGTATTTTTTGTGCTTATGAGAAATATCTTTCACTCAAAATATCACGTCAAAAAAATTGGCTTTAATCATAATAATAATAAATGCCCTATATTACGTACATTTATAAAGATAGTATAAAATAACTTTAATTTCCCAAGTTCTGAAGAATAAGACGCAGTCTAGCTTTAGAGAACCGACTAAACTCTGTTAATTCAGATAAACTAATGAAGCCTTAATTAAAAAAGAAATTACCTATACTATAACATAGTGTGAGTAAAAAAATACATGTACAGAAAAATTAAATTAAAGCTTCTTAAAATTCACTAATTAGCAAGTAGCTTTTAAAATTGTGTTAAAATTTTGTTACATTATATATTAATACTATTTGTGCTGGTAATGATTTTTGCACCATTGCTGTCCAATGTTAAGAAATTGTTATTATGTCTGAAGAACGTAAGGCTCAAGAATGAATGTTAAACATGGTGTAACAAATTTATTTTTTAAGCCCAATGCGGAATTTTAAAAAACTTACAAATTGAAAATAACCAGGTTTTTCCATCCTCAATCAATTCAACTCCCTAAAAGTGTAAGAAATATGATCATACTTTCGTCATTCAAATATAAGACGTGAGCAAGTATTTTCTACCTTGTGAATACGATTTCTTCAAATAAAATCCAAACATGGACCGTAAATAAGATCACATTAGTTAAAGTTGGACAAGACTATGGATTTGTAAACCACTTTACGTAAATAAAATTCCATGTTTCATATTTTATTGGTTTTTCGTTTTACTCCATATCCATGTTTCAGTTTTGCCTTGTCGTGCAATTTAACGTCGAATTTTGTACATATTTTTTTATATATTTCTACACCTAATTAGTAGATAGTGGACGTAGAAAACTTTCTACATACAAGCTGAAAGTATTTGTTGTAAACATTAAGTTTAATAAATTATATTCGATATATTTTTTTTGAAAAGTCTTTATGCAGGGTGATTGATGCTCGATGGTAACTTAGACGTTTACGGAGAACGGAAAATGGATTTTTTTTGAAAACTTGGCATCCTGGATTTAGCTGGTGGTTTAACGATTCAAAATATTTTTAGCGATACAGCGTTGCCAAAAAATAGTAACAACTTTGTTATTTTAAATGGAATACGCTATCACTTTATGATTGTTTTTGTATAAGTTATTCCTATGCCTATTTTTAGTGGTTTTCGAGAAATTAATAATTTTCTTTATTTTTTTTACCATAACATAGCTCCAAATAAATTTTTATTACTACGGCACTGGAACGCGCAGAAAATTGAAATTATAAACCTAATTTACGGAAGTATTGTACATTAGATTTCCGCTGGTTTAGGCATTTGGGACCATGGGATTGGCCTGCGAGATCACCTGATCTTACACCACTTGATTTTTAGTTTTGGGGTAATTTGAAGCACATTCTATAAAGACATCGGTAAACAGTAAACAGGAACTACGTCAATGACTTATCAATTGCATTGGTCAACAAGATCCTTTTGAAATGTAAACAGCGACAACACATGCTGTACAATAGAGGGTGGGCCGAAATTTTTTTTTTGTGAAATATCAACTCCTGGGGTCAAAAAAGTTGCGTTGTAGCAAAACATTTTTTCTTCACTGCCACAAAGACCCTCTGTTTTTTTAATATAAAAAGTCGTGGTGGCAGTGGAAAAAAATTTGAAAATTATAATTTTTTAGAAGCAGATCTTCATATTTTAAAGAAAATTACTTTTTTTTTTTAAATTATTATTACCCATCATTATTACATATAATATTACTCCGAATAGTTAAGTAAATATTCCTAAAACAAGGTGACCTTGAAAATCAACGCTTTGGCGGCAGTTTTACAGCAAGCGCGGCGCAACGCAGGTAATTCAGACAGACATTTTTATTTTAGTGCTTTGCCGTATGTCGAGTAGGAAGTAGTGGCTACGAAAAAGGGCTAAAACAAGAAATTCGTCGCGGCGTCCAATTTTTGGTGATCCTAGTGAATTTAATGACTCACAGTTACCAACATACAAAGATGTTATCAAGTGTTTTTTGTGGGTTCGTTTCGATTTGGAAAAAAATGGTGTCTTGTTCGGGAAGTCTTGGAATTGTGGCTCAAAAAGCATTTGGATCAAGGCTTCAATTCCAATCATAAGCCACCAAAGGATGATCTCAACTGGAATCATTTTTAAGCAACAGTGAAACCTTGCTTGACATAGCGACTTGTAAATGTAAAGGCAAAGATGGTGAAACCATTTCATGTAATTGCCTAAAGTAATACAAGGTAAACTTTTATTCCTTATTATTTTAACAAACTTTGTTTAAAAATTTATTACCCATTTTTTAGATACCTCGTCTTGAAAGAGCATTTCATCTAAACCAGAGAACTTGCCGCAAAATGAAAATTGGTTCCCTTGATTTAGTTGAGTCCCAAAAAGTTTTGCAAAAGGAAAAAAAGCTTTCATAATTCATACGTCACATACTTCAGGATCAACTAGTGTAATAGTCAATAAAAAAGATTTATCGTCTTCTGAATTACTGACAGATGTATGTAATAAATCTGACAGTGAAGATTTTGACTCAGACTTTTCCAACTCCAATTTGTATGCAAGCTCTTCCAGTGCGACGTTGCCCGAGATATTTAATTTCCCACCTAGCACATCAAATTTGCCTAGTACTTCAGAACGCAATTTGAAGGAAATACCGAGATTAGCTGAAACACTAGACCGGTATTCGGTTTACGACCGAGCAGGAGCAGCAATTGCCTTAGCGGTGCTCCTAGATTTTGGTGTTATAGAACTACAAAGGAAAACAAATGTCATCGATAAAAACAAAAGAGCAAGAGAAAAGAAAAGAACTGAAGTTCAGGACGATTCTATTCTATTATTTTCACGTGGTCTCTACTTTCATGGACGGAAAGACAAGACTTTAGTGTTTCAGGAAAATGCAAGGAAAACTAAGGTGGAAGAGCATATCACAATAATAGAAGAACCTGGTGCTAAGTATCTGGGTCACATTTGTCCTAAGTCTGACACTGCTGTGAATATAGTAAATAAAATCTTGGAGTTTTTACAAAAATTTAATTTGGACCTCAACAGATTAGAGGTCGTTGGCTGTGATGGTACTGTCACAAATACAGGGCGTAAGGGAGGCATTATAGTGTTAATGGAGAATAAAATTGGAAGGCCCCTGCAGTGGTTTGTCTGTCAGCTACACGCCAATTAGTTGCCCCTAAGATATCTATTTGAAAAACTGGATGGCAATACCAGTAGACCACGTGCGTTTTCCGGGCCTCTTGGAAAACAACTGCAAATCTGCGAAACGATTCCTGTAACTTTATTTTTAAAAATAGAATCATCAGTTGACGAATTCCCTTAGCGACGATCTTAGCACAGATCAAAAATATCTGTACGATATTTGTCAAGCAGTTAAAAGCGGTGTTTGTTCAGAACAACTGTCTAGGACGCAGCCTGGGAAAGTGGTTCATTCTCGCTGGCTTACCACTGCTTCCCGTATTCTTCGTTTTTATGTAGCAACTCAAAACCCTTTATGAAATTTACAAATACTAAGCCATTTTGTAATGAAAGTATATGCGCCCATGTGGTTTTGCATTAAGGCTCAACCGTCATGCATTTATGGTGCAAGACATTTATTCAAAACCGTAAGACTCTGCGACTATTTACAACCAGAATTAAAAGATTTAGTGTATAAAAACATTCAAAGAAATGGATACTTTGGAAGCCCAGAAAATATTATTTTGTCTATGTTATTTGGCGAACGTAAATACATAAGACAACTAGGATTCCAAAGAATTTTGAAGAGTAGGCAGTTAAATTACAAAGATCAGCGACATTTTATAGTACCAGAATTTATTTTTGACGCTGAGTATTTTAAAATTATTGACTGCCAAAAAGTTTTATGGACAGAGCCTCCTGTAACTATAAAACTATCAAAGGACCAACTAAAAGAAGTTGTTCAGAATCCTGAAACCAGTCTTTTGGCATACGTAACAGCATACCCTTTTCATACGGTTGAAAGGGGTGTCAAAATAGTAACAGAATCTTTGGCTTCTGTCTGTGGAAGTGAAAAAAGAGACGGGTATATACAAAACAGGCTGAAGTCAAGGGAAAATATGCCTAAATATGAAATAGAAAAAGACTTTTGTTTAAACCGATGTGTTTTTTCTTAAAAGAGTTGCGCTTTGTTTTTTTTTTACTTGTAGTTTCATTTACAAATAAAAAATATATTTTTTTAAATATTTTATTAGGTGTTTTTTTATTTTCGTTTCTTTTTATGCGTTTAAATCAAAGTAAGCTTTATCCGAAAATATTTTTTTTCAAAATCTATCAGACAATAAAAAATATAATTTTTCTTTGAAAATTTTAATTTTTTTATCGCTCTGTGGCAGTGAGCAAAAAAATTAAATTATTTATCAACCAAAATCCTATGAAGTTAGTTACTTTATCAAATTCTGTTTTTGGCTAAGGAGACCATAATTAATAAAGAACAAATTTAGCATATAATATTAAATAATTAGTTTTTTTTTTTGTAAAAATTACATTGGCTCTGTGGTAGTGGAAAAAAAATGAATCATGAAGAAAAACACTATAAAGTAAGTCATCGTATGATACATCTTTTCCGGGGTCGGGAGATTCAATTTAAAAAACAAAAAAAAATCACATTACTCAACGGCCCACCCTAAAACAACGCAGGATTTTAAAGTGCTTAGAAGTCAATACCAATCATTTTGATAATTTATTGTAAATTACTTATAATCTTAGGATAACTAATTAAATCATTCTTAAGTTTAAGTTACAATTTTGTCACATTGTTTATGAATAATAAATAGATTCACCAAAACTTTTAAATAACTATTTCTTTTCATTTCAATTAATTTTAAAGAAACACCCACGTGTATTACTATTATTGATCAACTAAATGTAACTGTCGAAAGTCAGTAGTATAGCATTGTTTGGTCATGACCTTTTATGGCCGCGTAAGGCATTTATTTTAAAATATTCTGATTTTTACTTTTTTGCTTTTATTTCAGAAACCGAACTACTTAGATATAGTTTCCATTTAAAATAACAATTTTTCTTTTTGGTATAAGCGGCAATGCTGCATCGCCAAAAATATTTGCAATCGTTAGACCACTAGCAAAAAACCATGATGCCAAATTTTCAAAAAAATTCTATTTTCCGTTCTCCGTAACCGTCTAAGGTACCATCACCCTGTATTTCAACTTTCAGTTCAATTTGAAGTAATAATATGTAGACTTTGCTATGATCTAACAACAATTAATTACCTTTTGGCAACTTTTTAAAAACCTACTAATTAATGAATATTTCGCATGTGTAAATACGAGTTTACTTCCTAAACCAGTTGCTTTCTTAGCAGGATATAAAGAAAAACATTTTGCCGTAATATAATCTAAATGCATAGTAATTTCCATCATAAAAAAATCATATTATAAATTCCCATCAGAAATAATTACCGGCCAGCTAACGAGTCAATAAAACTAATAAGGCTGTTAGCAGGCAGCATTACCTAATTATTTTCGTATAATATTGATAAATTAGTACTAAAATAAGTCGTAATTACACGTACATAAGCGATTAAATTATAGCAAGTAATTTGTCTAATAGTATGCTTAAAAAAACTATACTTAGCAGTAATTAACTCGGCTTAGCAATTAATTTGTCAGTAATTATTTCGCAGATGATTTGTGATGACCTACCTTGTAATTATGTTTCTTAGGTAATAGCAATTTAAAAAAGTGTAAGTTTGTTTAAGGAAATAATAAAAAAACAGATATAAGTATAAAATTGAGGAATAAAACCAAAATATGCTTAGGTCAAAAGCATAAAATTTATCCATATATGATTAATTTCATATTTTATAAGTAAGTATACAAGATTCTACAATTAATAAATTATATTAAAATATTAATTCCATAAATATATTTACAAATGCTGGACAGCACAGAATTGTATATTTTACTCACTGCTCACTATTTAAAAAAAAAATATGGAAGCAGTGTAATTTCGTCATGCAAGTATGTAACATAGACGTCTTTGCTGGCAATAATACCGAGAAAATTAAGGAATATTATGGTTCTATTATAGTATGTGATCATAATGTTTAGTTTGTCATGCATACATACTTATTTATTTTTATTGGTTTGAAATATACAATATATAATTAACTATTTGCTTAAGATATTATTGGACAATGATGAATTTCTATTATATCAAGCTCAAGTATTTCATTTTGGAATAAATTTAATGAGAACGACAATCCAAACTGTTGACAAATGACAGGAAAATATATTTTATTGGTGGATGCCGCCCTGACAACGATCAGCTGCTCATGCAAAAAAGCAATCAACAAGAAAAACAAAGAATTCCAAAATCGAAATTGTACGCCAATAACTTGTCACGAAATTATTCAGAATATATTCGGTTGATACTAGTAGGATCTCGAATACATAAATCTAGTTGCCTTGTCGTGAATCAGCCGAAACAAAAGGCGAGCGCTGTCAAAGCTTACTCGAGTCAAATCTTCGGATCGACTTTAGATCCGTCAAGCTTTGCATGTCTTTGCCCCATTGTTTTTGATTTTGATGGATTTCCTTTTGATAAGCCGTAATTGGTCGTCGAATTTATTTATATATAGAACGCAGCCAGTTTTAAGCATGTTAAATTACAATACCATTCAGTACATTAATTTAATGGTATCTCATATTTAACAATCCTTGAAGAAAAAACATTATGTGACAAAAATATTTAGCAAAAAGCAAGATTTGAATCAATCAATCAATTACATTAAAAAAGAAAAACTAATAGCAAAGAAGAAAATTCCTAAGACCAGTGTGGGTTGGGTTGGGTTGAATGTGTTGCTTTGATTTTTTTTAATTCCCTCATGCGAATTTGCTATGTATATGTATATGAGAAGATTAGATTCAATTTTTATGGTACGGTAAGTTGGCTTATACGCTTATTCAATTTTTAATGTATCTTAGAAGAGACTGTCAAGAAGAGCTGTATATGAAAACCGGTCTATAGACTTTTGATTCTCGAAAATTAAATGCAAAAATAAGTATGTAAAAATAGAAAATTGAAATAAATGTATTTTATGTTAATGTATAATAACTCTTTTGCCATTGATTGTAATGTATTTAAATTATTTGATTTGTGGCCAATTAAAAGGGTGAAATTTATTCGGACACACTTACAATTTTTCTTTATATGTTTTAATTTTCCACATATTAAGTATTGACCCCCAATTGCTTTAATTTTTTAAATTTCTTTTTAATTATTTGATGGTAGCCTAACCCCTTTACTCTATGCTAAAACCTGATATATCACATATTAATTTTTTTATGAGTAAAGTCGTCATTAAATTTATCTAACAAAACTTAGAGATCCAGTTATAAAAACAACGGTCTTAAAACAACTAAGACAAGAGCTAATTAAGACAAATACCGCAGACACAAATAATAAGTGGCTGCATCTTAGGCAAACTGTCGCTAATATTACGATTCGTCATCTTCACAATTCCCAATACAGACAAAAGAAACAGAAATTGATGACGGACGATATTCTAAACCTAATCCACCAACTCAGAATGGTCACAAAAGAGTAGAATTCCAGAAATACTGAGAATGAATAGGAAATGTCCAAATTGCAAGTTAATTAGAGACAATGACACCGTCAAATATTAGAGAGAAATTATAAACCTGGATATTTTACATGCCGTATCTATTTCATCTATGTGTCATCCTAACAGATCTTAAAAAACATTTTTATATAGGGTGTTTTTTATATATTGCGATAAAGGAACGTGTTCTTTGGACAAAAATGCGCAAAAAAGATCCTATAAACATAGGTCCTAAACCTTTTAGATTTTGAGCTACAGGGTGGTAAAGTTGTAACAAAAAAATGATTTTTTTTCGACAACTTAAATACCCCTGTAGATATTTGTCCAAAGATTGTTATGCAGGGTCTGTGTATCTAGAGCCATTTCCCAAGATACTTTTAACATTTTTATGTTCTCCAGTGGCGTGTGTGCGGGTTTTCCCCTGAATACTTTTATAAAGAAAAATGGTACGCCACTGGTTTTTCTTATATTAAAAAATAATTTTAAATTCCCCGTTTTATTTGCAACATTTTTGATTCCTTGGACTTTGTCCGTTAGATGTACGGTTTTCGCACAAAAAATTAAAAACCAAGGACATGTTGCTCAGATTTGATTAGACTTTCTTTGTTCTAGTAATTATTCGTTTTTTTTTAGTTTATTGCAAATTTATAAATAAATAATAACATTTTTATTAATTAATTTAGTACAAAAGCCAGCCCAATTTAATAAAATTCTAATTGAGGATTTAAAACTTTTGCTTCTACAATCTTTATTTTAAAATACATGTTTTTAAGTGATAAAAAAATATTTCATATTTTATTATTTATTTAAGTAATGATCAAAAATGTTGCAAATAAAACGGGAAAAGAAACAGAATTTAAAAATATTTTTTAATACAAGAAAAACCAGTGGCGTACCATTTTTCTTTATAAAAGTATTAAGCGGAAAACCCGCATACACGCCACTGGAGAACATAAAAATCTTAAAAGTATGTTGGTAAATGGCTCTGGATACACAAACCCTGTATACCAATCTTTGGACAAATATCTACAGGGGTATTTAAGTTATCGAAAAAAAATAATTTTTTGGTTAAAACTTTACCACCCTGTAGCTCAAAATCTTAAAGGTTTAGGACCTATGTTTATAGGAACTTTTTTGCGAATTTTTGTCTAAAGATAACGTTCCTGAATTTTGTCGCAATATATAAAAAACACCCTGTGTAGTCCAAATATCCTAAAAAAGGGAAATCATACAGGACATTCGTCAGTCAAAAAACGGTAAAGCTGCAGGCCCTGATTTCATCTATGTTGATGTTTTTAAAGTAGCAGATAGTGTCGCCAGAATTCTTACTGATTTTATCAGCACCATATATAAGTTTACCTATATTATGCTGCCAAGAAAAGTCAATGCCAAACATTGCTCAGATCATAATGCTATAACTATTATTCTAAAAGCATTTCTGAAAATCATTAAAAGTTTAAAAAAACTGTATCACACATTCAGTTTGGTTGTACAGGTTTTGGCTGCTCCATTTAGCATACAAGTTCTAGTTCAGAGATGCTTAGATATTTATAGACCAGTATACATGTGTAATCTATCAAAGATTATATAGATTATGAGAAGGCTTTTAATGAAGTTAATTCTAAATGATACAAAACCTTCATCAGGCTGGATCGGCGTGACATAATAATTATACAAATTTAGCGAGGAGTCAGACAAAGCTGCGTGCTTTCCCTGTTATTTATTAATATCTACTCTTTTATTTGAATTTATTTTGTTCAAAGCTCTATCTAAAAATAAAAAAGGAATTCATGTAAGTGATGTACTAATAAATAACATTCGCTATGTTGACGATACAATATTATTGACCAGTTCTTCTGTGGATCTTCTGAAGTATACAATTGTCAGTTGGCTAAGAAATAACAGAAAGAATTGATCACTCTAAATACTTTGGATTTATCTAAATATTGAGTAAGATATTGGGCAGGAAATACGGATACGTATTGAAAAAGCTACAAGTGCTTTTATCAAAATAATGCAGCTTCTCGCTTATAAACCATTGAATCTAAGATTAAGACTGCCGCTAACCAAATGCATAAAAATTCCCATTTTCCTTTATGCACTAGAAGAATGGATACTATTGCATCTGATAGAGTATGGAATTAGTTTCTCTCCTTGACGTATGTATTTATGTTTTCGTTCCTCAGAAAAATAAATAAATTATATAATATCTCTGCCTGACTCGAATTGGCGTAAATTGCATAATATTCATTTTTAATAAAAAAAAATTTTTTTATAATTATTATGTGTAATATTATATATCTATACGTTTTATATTACTATTTTCGTCAAGGCTTTCTTCTTACTATAAAACTTATTTTCTTCATTTTCATTTATTTAATATAAATTTTACATTTTTCTGTATCTGACATGAATTTTCGTATAAAAAAATCAAAACAAAATTTATGGATGGTCAAAATATATTTATCACATATTTATTATTTTTTCATATTAGGACTTTTTGTTTAAAATGATAATTGAAATGCCGAGTTAAAAATTCTTTTTTCATATATTTTTTTTTTAAATATTTCATATATAATTTAATTATCTTAAATCTGCTTAAATATTTTTAGTTAGTTTAACAGTAACCACAAAAAAAATCAATAATATGAAATTTTTTAGTAATCGCTTGTGGAGTCCTCTAACTGGCATTACGAAATTAATGATAATGACATTAATAAAGCTATGTTAAGACCGATTTTCCAAAATATAAAAGTCTATAAATTTAGGATTTATATATTTTTCATTTTGAAATCCAGTATAAAAATTAAACAAATAGATAATGAACATTTACCAATAATAATTAATTTTTGAGAAAACGCACCCATAATAACATCAAAATAACCTAAAAACGATGACAACTCATAAAAAAAGCAAGCAATAATAAAATTTAATAAAACTCTAAAATAATTGCTTAGTAAAAAGTTTAAATAAGAGATTCATATATTTTGTCCATAGATTAAAAAAAACAGTTTTATTTATAATCATATTATTAAAGTAAAGTGTGTAGATAACCAATTAATTTATTAGATAATTTTAGACAAGATAGAAAAGGTTACTGCTAAAGCAAAATTTGGTACTTACAGAAATTTTAATAATTTTGATACAGTAATCTACAATTAAAAGCGTATCTAAAAATATGCCTAAATATTATATTTAATAAAAAAAAATATTCGAAAACTTGGAAATCCTTAAAATAATTTAATAAATAGTCAAGGGACGAATAAAATATTCTCAGTCATTTACTGGATTGCAATAAAATGAATTCATATTTCAGTAAATATTTACAAAGCATTTCTGATTGCGGTTTAAAAACGAAATTTTATAGTCAAAATAAGTTTGATAATAATATCATTTAATTTAATTTTAATAAGGCTAATATCCTTGATATCAATAAAATAATACACAATATTATTACAAATGCTGAAGTGCTCGAATAAATTATTGCCAAAGTGTTAAACCTTTGAAATCCTGTTATAAATATTTACTTTAGTTTACCTGAGTGATACCTTACTTTCAGTGATAGGTATAGGCAAATCTTTACTTAAGGTTAAAAAACCCTGCTATTTTTAATTTCTTAAAAGTAATAAGTGTTTTATCGCTAATGCCTAAAATTTTTGACTTATAGGGTTTTATACAACCAGATGATTTAGTATTGTAATGCTATTAAAATTATTCCAGAAAATCAATATGCATTTTGAAAGGATCTAAGGATAGGCGTTACTTTGGCTACCGTAAATTATGACATGATAACAGAAATTAAAAAGAAAAATTAATCACGAGAGCATATTCGCTATATACGAGGGTATTTCGACTTATACAAAACTATCTGGAGTACTTTAGAGGTCTCGTTTTTTATTTCTACTTCTGGTTTACTTAAGGCTTTTAAGTACTGCAAACAACAAGCTCTTTGTAAATTACATAAACATTTATTTATATTTTTACATGCTATAGCCAAAGTTTACAGAATACACTATATATTGTATTCCGTAAACTTCGCTATAGTCTTAGAGCACAATCTTCAACCTAACCCTATTGAATTAAATATTATGTTTTTTTGCCCTAAAAGAGATTTTCTTAAAGTTAGTTTGAATATTTTACCGAATAACATTATTCTAAGATGGATTGTGCTAAGAATTTAGGCCTGATTTTCGACACTGCGCTAAGGTTTCGCGAATATGTTAAGTTGTTTATTTAAAAGTCGTTTTTAACTTATAAATAAATTTATAACTCGTGTAAACATTCATTTTTCAGTGGTTCTTTAGATATTTTACCAATTCCTCAACATCTAACAGCAAGGTTTAAAAATTATTTACTTGAACTTAAAAAGATTATTTAATGATTCATGGTAATAGACTCTAGTAGAATTTTTTTACGTTTGTTAAAGTATTGGTAATTATTTTTTATTTGATTTTAGGTTTCGTTGGTTTAACTGAAGAAAAAGGGTTTAGTGCAATTTAGCTTCTCTAAATCTAGAAGACCCTTGGTTCCTCAGACCTTAAAAATTCAAACTATTTGATTTTACCATTGTAAATTTAAGTAATAAAAGAATATTTATATTTATTTGTCATAAGTTAACTTATGGTTAATAAATTTAATACAAACCATTTTAATGTTTAAGTTTTTTCCTAAATAACGCTTAACTAATTTAAAATTTAAAGCATTTTAACATTTAATTTTACGACATTTTAATGGGAAAATAAACTTCTCAGCGTGCCATAAAAGAATACCCACCGAATCGCTAAATTTATCAATGTAGGAATAATTTATTCAGCACCACTTCGGTTTCTTAATAACTGGCAGCTTCGATAATAATAAAAATAAATTACTGGTCAACACGCAACTTTGTAAGTTGTTTTCCATATAATCTCGCTCGGTTAATAGCGGCAAACGTAACTAAGTAGTCCTATAAAAATCCCATAAACAAATAAGAAAATTAGTCAGGAATTAACAAGCCTGGCTGGCCGCTATCGCTCGAACGGACGATAATACGCGGAGACAAATATATTTTTCAAATTTTCGTTTATCTAAAATTTAAAATGGGAGCCACCAGGGTCGGACCAGGAATTAAATTGGGATTTTTAAGAAAAATATATAAAAAATCAAACAAATGGTTTTTTAGAGTATGTGGAGCCGACGGTTATTAAGGTGTTTTCAAAACAACATTTTTTTATGACGCATATTTAGATTTAGTTTATTAAGATTCGATAAGCACAGATAGTAGTGGTGATTTTTAAGGATGAAGCAGAAAAATGTATTTATCTTGCGGTTTTTTTAGCCGAAGTAATACATACAATTGTCAATTCTAAGTTACAATAGTATTTTTTTTAAATATTTGTTGTCAGATGTTAAATAGCACAGCATCAAATTCAGGAAAATAAGAAGCTATATAAGTCTCTCAAATATTGATCGTCAGAGTTACTAAAATATAATTTTTAAGGGACAGTTTTATTTTTACCCACATTAACTCAGGTTGATCACTTACTTGAGTATCAAATAATTTATATTTCAGATTTCTTTGTATAAATAATGCAACACCTGCTTCTGTCTATTACAACGTAAAATATTACACACAATGGCATACATATTGATTCAACGGGGTATTGTATTTGCAATACCTGATTAAATAATTAAATATCTTACTTTTATTTGTGCATATCTACTTAAAATTAGTTCAAATATAAGTATTATTAAAGTAAATTGGGATCTTATTTAAACAAAATTAAGTTTTAATTAATGCCTATATTTAATGCAATGAAAGGTCTGATTCTTTAAATATAGGTATAATATTCACCGAATATTAAGGGTAAACTACATTAATATGAACTTTTTTTGAAATAAGTAATTTTTTTGTGACAAAAATTAAAGTAAAGTCTTATTTAAGCAACCTTAATCCACAGTTGATTTAATTTGATGTAGTATTAATTGTCATAAATTACTATAATTGTTTAAACTTAAGCTTTCATTGCAATAAAAATTCATTTTTAATTTTCATAAAAATTGTCTTGGTATAAGCAAACATTGATAATTTCAAAATTATTATTATTATTAAATTAAAATCGGGTCATATTTGTGGCCATTTTTTCAGAAAACTTCCGAATTATTCAATAAATTTATTCCAAGTCAAGAAAACGTTGACTTGGAATAAATTAATTTAAACACTATTCATTTTATCAACATTTTCATAGAGAAGTTTTTTTTTTTAATTAAAAACTTTTGTTCAATTTTAAATGAATTTCGTCGAATTTTTTGACAAACATTGATAATTTAAAAAGTATTTTGACAAAATTTTTATAGGAACCTTTTTTGTTCTCTATTAAAAAACCTTTAATTTATAAAAAAAATTAAAAAAATCGGAACAAAATTGGCTTAATTATGGCAATTTTTTTATTTTATTGGCCAACCTTGACTTGGAACAAATTCATTCAAAAACCATTAGTTGTCTCAATAATTTCATAGAGACCTTTTTTGTTCTCCATTAAAACCCCTTTAACTTAAACCAATTGACATTGGCCCAAAATTGGAACATTTATTTATATACTACTAATTTTATTAAAAATGTTCATAGGGTCTTTTTTGTTTCCCATTAAAAACCCCTTGATTTTAAATAAATTTTACAAAAGTCCGGCTAAAATTTGCATTGGTTTATGGCCATTTTTGATGAAAAATTAGCCAACATTGACTTGGAACAATTTCATTCAAAAAGTATTAATATTTCCATAATTTTTATTAAACTAAATTTCATCGAAATCGGGCCACAATTGGTACATTTATGGCCTTTTTTTAGGAAAATTGGTCAGCCTCGAATTCGAACAAATTTATTTAAAAACCTATTAAATTTACCAAAATGTTTATAGGGGCAAAAAAAACTAAAAACACTTTTTCCTGAATTTAAAAGGAACAAAAAGTAAAATAAATAAGTACATACAAATTTGAATTACTAATTTAATTTGTTATCTTAGTGTCAATAAACTCACACAACATTTTTACGGCAATGTTATTTCATCTTCGACACTTTTAATTTTACCTAACTTTAAACCATCGTTTTAAATATACGATCGTGTTTTCGTTCGTTACTTATAGGAAACCGCATTGAGGCGAAATTTTGCAACGTGGCGCGTGTACGAGTGCCTGCGATAGAGCACCACCCCGGCCGGCCCGAGGACGGGATTAGTAAACATCTGACTTTCGTGGGAGCTGCGTCGTTTGACGACAAAATGTCCCAAAATATTACGCGAAAATCCAGGCATTTTTAAAATATTTATTCTAATGCGGGTTTTACAGACATGACAATGTATAAAACCCGCATAGAATTGTAATCTTAAAATGTTTAATATGCTGTGTTTTGCATAATGAAAATTAAAGCGTTATTCTAAAAAAAAAATAAAATATCAACTCTGATAAAAATATTATAAAAAATCAGAAATAAAACTCTAATAAACAAACTTAACAACATATCATTTTTTTAATAAAAGGCTCAAATAAACCGCCTTTTTTCGCTAAACAAAAACTTAACCTATCGTAAAATCTATTTCGCACCTCCAAAAGAGTTTCAGGTGAAATGGAATTGGCACCTTTGACAATTTTATTTTGCAACTCCTCTAAATTTGTTGGCCTACTAAATTCATGCTTGTAAATGGTCTGATTAAGATAACCCCATAGATAAAAGTCATTTGGAGACAAATGTGGAGATCTAGCAGGCCATTTAATATCGCCAGTCCCACTAATAAGGCGGTTAGGAAAAGTATTTATTAAAAATTCTTTTACCCTAGCTGCGTTATGAGAAGGACAGCCCTCTTGCTGAAAATAAACCGATCCCAGGTCTACATCAAGTAGGATTTCAATGGCAGGAAGAACTTGGTTTTGCAGCAACTCAAGGTACTTTTGGGCGTTTAAAGTGCGATCAATAAAAATGGCCCTATAACATTGTCGCCCAAAATACCTGCCCAAACATTCAATTTCTGAGGATACTGGGTACGAAACTGAAAACTTCTGTGCTCGTTTTCCTGAGACCAATAACGAACAATGGAAGGATTGTGTTTGCCATGTAATGGAAAAAAAGCTTCATCAGAAAACAAAATATTTAAAAAAAAAATATTCGTTTTCATTTGCCTTTTCCATCATGGTTTCACAAAATTCAATTCTTCGCCACTAGTCTTCAGGAAATATTTCCTAAGTTTTTAAATACTTCAAACATTTGTACTTATATTTTTTCCAGATACGAGCAACAGTTTTATTGCTCATTCCCAGTTCCTCTCCAACACTTCTAGTGGACCGTGTTGAATCAAGTTCTAGGGTACTGCAAACCATTTCTTCCCGCCGTTCTATATCCTGGACCACTTCAACAGGTGGTTCTTCACGTTTTTTGAGGCATTTTTTACAATCTTGAAGACAAAAAGATGTCTCAAAATTTGTAACCACATTTAAAACCGTTTTTGCACAAGGAATCGGTCTATTCTCAAATGTCACTGAAAACAAATCTCTACATTGTACTGCCGAATTGCCTCCATAAAACCATTTAATTAGTTGAACTCTTTCGGAAGGGGTATAAACAGCCATAGTGAAAAAAACACGAAAATAACGCTCAAAAATTATTAATGCAACGTGCAGTAACACAGCAAAGTGAGGTCTGCTGACTCTCGGTTTAAAAAATAAAAACGAAAAATTCTGCCGCCTGCAAGCCGCAACCAACCGGTGTTGCCATTATTTTGGGTAATACGTAGCTCACGATAACACGATTTGTATAGAATCATTTATATAATAACAAGATATTTTTATTAATTGTATAATAATAATACTTGTAATAGCATCAATTATTTCTCTAAACATAATTAATTAAATAAGCTTTAATTTTCATTGGAGTATATAGTTGAATAACTGAGTTATCCCCTAAATTACCTTTCAAAATAAATTCAGAAAACTGACCCAAAGCCAGTATAAGCCCTATAAATTTAATATTAAAATAACAAATTTTAAACATATTGCACTTCATCTTATGAGTACGCTAACCCACTAAAAATTGTAAATTTTTACGAAAAATGTAATTAATGCAAAAATAACATGTCACAATTAAATTACCAGAAAAAAAGAATAAATTAGAGATGTCGAGACAATATAAATTAAAGAAAATAAATAACTGCTACCTGTTTTTATAATGCTACTGCCCAAACATGTATAAAATCACATCCACATTGTCTCCAAAAAATACAAAAGTACCTTTTTCAACGTCTTATAGTTCGTTTAAACGATCAAGTTAACGACTTTTTGCAATAATTAAACAAAAATAACCAGAAAGTAATTTGTCGTCACCCTTTATAATAATCTAACTGCTTCCTCCCACATGAAACATAACATCGACTGCCCGTAATCTTCATTCATAATTACCAAACACAAAGTTCAAAACGTTCGTTTATGAGTTGTAGACGAGTCATTGCAAGTTAATTGCCCCTATAGTCTAATATCCGCAACAGCTTATAAGAGACTCATTACATCGGATGTCGCTAATTACCGCCTTCTTTTTTTATTCTTGAGTTTATTTATAAACGAAGCAATAAAATAATATTGAGGCACTTCGAAGAAATCCTTGAATAATCTGTTTGTTTTATGGTATGATAAATTTAATTTGTTTATTAAATGGATATATTGTGAGAAAATTGAAAAATTAGTAGTACTTAGTTGCTACTAAGTAAACACATTGATGTTTATTTATTTGTTTATATCATAAGGAAGTATCAAGAATATATATTAAGATGTGTTAGAAATTGGAAATGTGAAAGAAAAATCGCAATTAAATATTTTTTTGATGGAGGATTTTCCTTGAAAGTTAATTATTTAATGTTTTTAATTAGGTTCGTTAAATAGGTTCGAAATATAATTAAAGAAAGGAAATATATAAAGGGCAAAAGAAATGCGAAAGAAAATTGTTGTGAAAAAATACATTTAAAATTATTTTTTTAATAAAAAAACCACATTATATTAAAAAAAATTAATCTTCTTTTTTAAAACTTAAAATAAAGTTCTTTTTTAAAACGTAAAAGTATTTTACAAATTATTTTTAAAAAACAAATAAGAAAGCATTTATTGAGTTTTTTTTTTAATTTTAATACAATACCTGCGATTTGACGCACAAGATACAGAGATAATTTTCTTATCAAGCTATGTATACCATATACCAGTCACAGAATGAAATTTAGTTAGTTTCAGTGAAAATTAATAGAGTAATCACTAATAGATCAGATTCCAAGCAATACATCCTATATTCATCGATTATTTAGTAAATTATTGATTTTGGTACCGTATATGGTCAAGGTATATTTATAAAACTATAGAATATACATACGTATATCATATACGATTCTGTTTACAAAAAGGAGTAAATTTCAGCATTTTAAAAATTGACACTAGATCTCAAATATTTTATGAAATTCTTCTGCAAAATCACTGTTTTTTACATACCCAACCTAATAACGCTGTTTTTATACCAAATATTTATAAATAAAACTATATCAAATTTAAACAAATAGTATTAATAAATTAAATATTTAATATTATTTTTACAAGAACATTGTTTTTTATCAACAAAACCCTTACCCCCCCCCCCCCACCCACTCCAGACATTTTCCCAGTAAGAAATCCTTTTAAAAAATCACCTTTTTTTGTTCATAATATTCAATCTAATAGCATTGTTTTTCTACTAAATATTTAGTAATAGACATATATATAATTATATCAAATTTAAATAAACAAAGTGTGTTATTAGATTGGATATTATTAACGATAAAACCAGCTGTTATTAATGCGTATTATTTTGGAAAACAATGATTTTTGACAACAATATCTTACTAGTCAGTTGTGTGGGGTGGGTGGGGGGTGTAGGATAGAGTTAATTAAAAACGGTTTTTTGCAGAAAATAATTGCCTGATAAAAAAATGTTTTTTAAAAAAATTATAGGGTGAAGTGGGGTAAATGTAATCAAGCCCTATGATTTTTTTATAACGTTTTGGAACATATTTTCTTCGAAATTCGAAAATAAGACCATTTTTATACCCATATTACTTTTTATTAACCTCTTAGTTCCAGTTTCAAAGATTTCCCTTTTTCTTTTTTGTACTTTGACATTTATAATAATTTTGTGATTGCCTTTTAGAAATTTTAATTCCCTATTACTACTGCTAATATTAGTACTTACTTGTAATATTTTGCTCCCTTAGGTAATTTTCGACAAGGATGTTGATTCTGCTATCAGATTACATTTACCCCACCGAAATACCCATATGGAGTAAGTGTAATTACTGAGACTGGGGTAAATGTAGTCACTGACTATATTTGCCCCAGCCTCCTCCTTCTTGAGTTTTTAGGCTATAACATTTTCTCTATTGTTACAGGCTAAGACTAATATCGAAGAAATAGTGTAAATACTTACCAAAGACTTTAATTAATTGTAAAGACAATGTGGAAATCTTTAAAATAGCACCGATCTAAGACTAGTTTATACAGTTCCTAGTGAGTTCCTTTAAAATGGTGAGAGTGTATAAAAAAAAGAAACAAGACCCTTCTTACAGTGCTGAACATTTAAAAGATGCGATCAGAAACATCCAAGAAAATCGTATCAGTATTCGTGGTGCTGCCCAGAGGTATTAAATCCCATTTTCCACTCTTCAAAAACACCTACGATGAACCCGAGGATCAAAAACCACGTCCAAAGGAAGACCCACCGCAATACCTGCAGCTGATGAAGAAAAATTAGTGAATGCCATAAAAATCATGGAAAAGTGGGGTTGGGGGCTCAGCAGAAAGGAAATCTTAGAATTGGTGGGAAAGTATGTCACGAAAAATAATATAAAAACGCCATTTAAAGATGGAATACCTGGCAAGGATTGGTTCTTATCCTTTAAAAAAAGCACAGGCTATCTTTGAAAAAATCACGAGGACTGGAGTATGCCAGAAAAAAAGCCAATGATCCATTTGTGATTGAACCATATTTTGACATGTTAAAAGCAACCTTAGAAAATAACGACCTGCAAAATAAGCCTTCTCAGATTTATAACATCGACGAAACTATGCCTCTGCTTCAAGAATCACCACCGAGCCTGGAAGAGAGAGTACGACAGTTCTCATGGGTGGCAACGCCAATGGGGATAAACTGCCTCCATTAATTGTTTTTAAGGGAAAAAATCTATGGAGTACCTGGCTGGCTCCCAAGGAATCTACCTTTCCAGGTACTTCTTATGCTGCATCACTAAATGGTTGGATGGAAACCGAAATCTTTGTAAACTATTTTACAAAAACTTTTATTCGCAACGTTGTACCTGAAAGACCAATCCTGCTTTTGTATGATGGATATTCAACGCACTTAGACCCAAAACTTATCGAGGCGGCTGTCGAAAATGATATAATTGTACTTAAATTACCTCCACACTCTAGCCACCTATTTCAACCCATGGACCTAGCGGTCTTTAAGAGCCTTAAGTCACGGTGGGATTCCAAATTAGCGGAGTACCAAAGAAAACATGTGGGTGTTAAAATACCAAAGAAAGATTTTTCGGTACTTGTGAGCACAATTTGGAAAGAGACAGATCCAGCTTTACTGACATCGGGCTTTCGTAGAGGAGAAATATGCCCATTTAATAGATCTGTCATCGATCGCTCTAAATATGATCCAGAAGGTCTACGAAGATATGAAGAACGTTTGAGAAATCCCCAACCTGCCACAGAACAACCTCTTAATGAACCCAGCACAAGCAGCCATGAAGAGCCATCGAGAGAGAAACCAACCATGCAGCAGCTAGCATCAGAACCGCGACCAGAACCAATAGCAGCACCAAGTAGACCAATACCAATAGCAGCACCAAGTAGCGGTTCTGTATCATTTGAAGAATTGTTGCTGGAAACAGTGAGGCTATCGCCCCGCCCTAACGAAAAAGAAAGAAGAAAAAGGGTAGCTCCGGGAGCTGAAATTATAACAGCAAAAGAAAACATAGAAAAAAAGAAAAAGGCTAAGCAAGAAAAAGAAGATGAAAGAATAGCGAAAGATAAAGCAAAGAAAACAAAGAAGGAATCAAAAAAATAACAGCAAAATTATTATTAATGAGAGCTCTTTAGATGAAGACGAACTGCAAATTTTAAGTGACAGTGAATCCGACGACGTCACCTTTGAGACTTATGCAAAAAGGTTAGAGGAAGATGAAGAAGCATTAAAACAAGACGAATTGTTTTTCAAAGGGGTAGAAAACCTTAACATTGGAAACTGGGTTTTGGTTTTATTTAAAGGAAAGAAAAGTATACTTTTCTATGCTGGTCAAATAACAACGCTTGATGAAGAATCGCAACCTACCATTAAGTTTTTAAAAAAATCAAACCGAAACGCGCATAGTTCAGTGTTTCACCCTGAACAAAAGGCATCACTTAGTGGCTGCATTTTTATCAGAACCCACTTTAGGGGCGAAGAGGAGAACTAACTTTTCCAGTATCCTTTACCTCATATAACGTTAAATAAATAAAAAAAAAACATGTCACAGCCTGTTTTGCTCAACTTACCTACGTAATATACTTTTCAGAAAATCTTTGAGTTTTATTCCCTATCATTGTTCCACGAAAAAAGTTCATAACTTCCTTATAAATTAAGATAGGTATCAAGCTATTTTTTTTAACCCAGAATTTTTCATACTATAGTACACTTGCCCCAGATCCATCGGCAGAGTAAGCATATGGCAGTTAGGAGCCGTGAGTACACTTACCCCATTCTCTAGGGCAAGTGTAATCAGCCGACATGTTTTATTTTATTTTGGTTTATAAAAAAAAACAAAAGCAGACAAAAAAATAAATAAACATGACATTGATTTAACAAAGAAATAAGCTCTGTGACTACTAAAAATGAACCCGATTTCTCTTTTGGTTTTTTTGTTATGAAATTTTAAAGTGCCACTATCATTTTTTTGATTACACTTACCCCACTTTACCCTAGGTGATAAAAAAATCAGTAGTTTTGTATCTACATATACTTTTCTCACATAACCTTAAGGTTTTCGAATAAAACGTCAAAAAAAACCCTATTTTATTTCATTACCTAGGTTCAAAAATATAGTTTTATAAATAAGACTATTGGTATATTTGTTAACCGTATATGGTCAAGGTATATTTATTAAACTATAGAACAAACGTATATTATATACGATTCTCTTTACACAAGGAAGATAAATTTCGGCATTTAAGAAAATTGACAGGGGATTTACAAAGTTAGTTTTAACACTCGGTCAGTACACCTCAAATATATGATAAAATGACCCCAATACTGTGTAAGATATTATATGCTTTTCGTACACGTATATATCTTATGGTGTAATAATGAAAAATATCATACACAAAGAAATTTATAAAAAAAATAGGAAATGCAGTAACGTATATGAAACAATTATACCAAATAAGATATACAAAAAAAAACTCAAGGATACAAATTTGCTCAAAACTAAACAAAGATGTAAAAAATAAATATTCATGGACGTTATGGGTTAAAATAATTTTTTTTTCTTTCTACATCGAAAAATGCTCCCTGACGCATAAAACACATCTGCAAATAAAAAAAAATGTCTAGATTGGTAGTAAAGTTATTTAAAAAAAATCTCATTCTGTTAAACGCATTTATAAACCTCTTTAAGCAATATACAATATACCATACCCAAACGTTAAATTTTATGAAATAATAATTGTACCTATAATATTAACATGTTATAAACCATATTTTTTAACTTGAATAAAACATAAACATAATAATAAATGCCTCAACGTATATCACGCGGACATTTTATCCGATATTTCTAGTTGAAGTTTAACCAGAAATGTACTTCTGGTGTAAACCACAAGTAAACGTTTATTTAACTATCGTGTGTTGCGTGGGACTACTATTATTAAATAATTATCTTAAATGAAGAGAAAAATACAAATAAAAAAATAAACTTTTTTGTCAGGTTATTAAATGACGGTTTGTTATTTACATTAATTAAAGTTTAATGGCATTCTTTAATTTTGAAATTGATCTCTTTAAAATAAAAACCTTATTTATTATGCCATATAAGCTAAACATTTTTTATTAAGGTATGTTACATTTTATTTACCTGTTTAAGTAAGTTTCTTACAGTCCTGATCTGTTTTTGATATTTATTTTCGAAAACTTTAAGTGAAGTTTTTTTTGTGTTTAATTAAAGATGAACTGAAAGACGTCAAATAATATTCGCGTTTTGCCCATCTGGATACTATCAAACTAATAAATATATCCCTAAATGCAGCATTTATCACAGTATATTAAAATTATATTGTATTACAAAATTATGTGATATACAATCATACTTCAATTTCATATTTCTTTATACAATCAAATTTTTTGTTTTTTTTTTCTTTACCGAGATATTTCATATTACTTACAGAAGTAACTGATTGATTAACTGTTAACGCTATTTAGTCAAAATTAGCTAGATTTGATTTATAAATGGAAAACGAAATGAATTTTGTTATAGAAAAATTTCCTTTATAAAAAATTGCAGTGTCGTCCGGATATAACTTCCAAAGCAATTTAAAGAGCATATATCAAGAATATAAGAGAAAGAGCAATATAACATTTTTCGTAGTGCTTTTATTAAAAAAAAATAGCAATAATAAATTTCTTTAAAAAAAGGCATTTGACATACTAAAGTTTGAGGTCAAAAAATTATCCTTAATTATCACAAATTTTTCCCTACTTGACTTAATATTGAATAGCACGGTTAAACAAACAATTTTATGCTGCACACAATAATGAGATTTATCACAGACCTTTATAAAAGGAAAAATTAACCGCCCCCTGTCTATTTACCGGGTTTTTTATTTATAAAAGAGTTATTAAGGGTGGTTTGCTTTAAAATTAAACTACTGTATAAAATTTTAAATTACTAGCCTTTTTTTATGTAGGTTTTTATACAGTGTGATAAATTCGGCCAGTAGGGATATATTAATTAATCTAATGCATATTAGGGTAAAAAACGTTTAGCGTTTGATGTGTATGAGCAAGGTTACTTAATTTACTATTAACAGTAAATTAATAGCTCAAATTATTTAATTATACTTCTTGCCTCAAATCTAGTATAATCACTAAATAGCTTGCCATCATAGCAATATCCTCAATAAACCTAACCAAGTTAACTAATTGACCAAGCCAAAAAAAAATTAATTACCACCCGCTTTAATTAACCAAGCAATTAAATACTAATTACCTAGAAAACAGTAGTTTATTTATGCGCAAATTTCCTGAATACGCATTAATTTCAACGTAATCTTCCTCGAGATCGCTATTTTGCCCTGGACATGTTTTTCCGAAAAATTAAACATTCTGAATGAGATGAGCTGTGCATTAATATGTGCCGGGACGTTGATAAAAACCGATGATTTGAAAGGAATATCCTTTATTAATCTCAATTTGGTACGGTCGAGATGCGACAAATAATTAGACGAAAGTAATTACATTCTAATTGGTTTTATTCAGAATAAATTTGGATTTAAGTCGAACAAATTAGAACCCAAAACAAACCGTATTTATGGCCAAGTGGCGCGGTTACTAAACTTATTTGGACACTAATGAATTTCGAGAAATCGTTACCCACCGCTTAATTATCGGAGTGGTAATGGTAGTTCGTAGTCCAGGTGCTTGTTTTTGGCATTCGATGCGATAATTTATTCCCTCCAATTTGGTATAATTGGTGTCTTTCGGGCCGATACGGACGGTGGAATGTCTAAAACCGGGAGCTCGTTCGATTTAATTGAACTAATCTCTCGGATCATTCGGCATACATTAATTAACACATTCAAATTTGAATAAAAGGGACATTAAACGATTGAAAAGTGGTGTTACTTAAGCCTCGGTTGGGTTGGTAAGTGCTTGGGCACAGGCACGGACTTTACATTAATTATTGCTATCATTTGAGTACAATTTTATAGATGCTTATTTATTTGCTTTTTGCAGATTATATTATTCTAGGTAACTATTCCACCGGACTATAAACTAATTATATAGTTTTAAGAATTCTTTTTAACTGTAATATTATATTCAATTGGTGTGTTTTATCCTGTGTTTTATTTGAGATTACACCTACTCAAAAGAGAAGAATTTAGATGTCTATATGGTTATTGACTACCGACTGGGAGGTAGAGACTGAAAGCAGTTCTAGTACGGTATACTTGCATATTAAGAGAATGTTTCTTTGGAAATAAGGGATAAGCGATAAGGCATTTTATCAATTTAAAGTGACACAGTAGCAAAATTGGATCTACGTCTCTCAAGTGACTCTATATTGTAAATATTACATAACTCAATTAAAGAGGTTTGGGGATTCTTATTGTAATATTTGTCGTATCTAAAAAACATGTGATGTTCCATTTTGTTTTGAATGAGCTGCAAGTCATATTTGTAACATTTAGAGTATGTTTCAAATTGCAGTTTATCAATACAGGTATATTCTATTAAAAATCTTATGAAGCCATAAGATACTATAGTACATTAATTTTAAGAAAATTTGTATTCTTGAGTTTTTTTATTTGTATATCTTATTTGGTATAATTCTTGTTTCATACACGTTAATGCATTTCTTACTTTTTTCTAGATTTCTTCGTGTATAACATTCCATTATTACACTATATGTTATATACGTGTATAAAAAATATAGCGTATCCTACATAGTGGCATAATTGTGATATCGCGGTCATTTTATCACCACATATCACTACTTATACCTTGACCATATATACGACCATATATTTTTCGTTTCATTCTAATGGATTCATTTTTTAATTGAAATAATATGAAAAATAAGAATCACATTTATTTCTGTTAAAATATCTATAGTTAGTACTATAGTGGGATTACCGAACAGATGGAGTAAATGATGTGCGCGAAATATAATAATAATAAAAATAAAAATAATAATAATAATAAAGGTCTTTTTATTTAGGAAAAAAAATACAATAATTACAAGGTTAATAGTTTAAAGGCGAGATTCAGCGCACAAAGATTCAGATATCTAAAAGCCTGTTCCTCAATCTAACCTAATTATCTATACTAAACTAAGTTTCAAAATAGGAATAATATAAACGCTATAAATTATAAAGAGTACATCAACCAGCAAAAAAAGGAAATGTGACAGCATATATGCCTACACAAGGAAAAAGAAACAAATTCAACCCCACAAACAAAACACATCACAAAGCAAAAGATACAGTCTGTTATATGTATATATATCATAATATATAGTCTATTGCATTAATTGATTTTGTTATCATCATCGGAATAAAGAAAAGAAAGTACAAAAATAAAAAAAATAAAAAAAACGAAACAACCACTAAAAATGTATTTTTTTTTAAGAATATAAGCTAAAAATGTTTTCGGTATTAGTTTGGCAGCTATTTATAATTTGATAAGAAAATGATCTTTTATAAGCTTCAGTTGAGTGAAGCAGAGGTGTTAGCCTTCCTTTATACCGGGTATTAATATTGTGAACATCTGTGCGAAATTTTATTTTATTATATAAGTAAGGTGGAGATCTTAAATTAATTATTTTGAAAAACATTGAAGATGCGTGAAAAATCCTTCTGTTGTGCATAGTCAACCACCTGGTTTCCTTAAGCTTGTGTTTTATGGGCTGGCACTTTCTTATGCCATATATTAATCTAAGGCACGCATTTTGGAGTTTCTGGATTCTACTCTCTTTAGCAGCTCTCAAGCATGGACCATACACTGCATCGCAATGATTAAGCTGTGATAGGACCAGCGAATCACACAGTAGAATTTTTGTTTTTCTATTTAAAACGTAACGATGTGTATAAATATTTTTAAGGTTTAAAAATCCTTTTTGAGTACATGAATTTACGTGCTTCGTGAATCGCAGGTCACTATCCAGAATCAAACCCAAGCTCTTGCAGTGCTCGACCTGTTTTATAGACTCGTTATTGATATTAATTAGGTCCCTATAATACTGTAAAAAACTCTTACGGCTACCCTTGCCCCCAAACAGCATAAATGCTGATTTCATAGAATTTAATTGTAAGCAATGATTTTTAGAAAACTCGTAAATGCTGGCAAGGTCATAATTAATGGCAGCCACTGCTTGGGAACTTTCACCTGATTCAAATGAGAGATATATTTGAGTATCATCAGCATAATAGTGCTGCTTAAATGATATGAATATTTTTGCCATGTTTGATACATAGATTGAAAAAAGGATTGGCCCAAGGATGAAAAAAAACCTAGGCCCATCGATGCAACCTTGGCAGATTTAGACGAGGAGAATTATGCCTAATTATTTTAAATTATTTTACCGTATAGCTTTGCTTTGTAAGCAGCTTTTTTTTAAATATAATACGGTCGCCTGTAAAATGGGTCCAGACTCATTTTGAGAATCCCTTTTAAGTGTTTTGTTATGCAAAGTTATGTTAATATATTGGGGTTTACCGAAAAGGGATAGGTAATCCTTTTAAGTAATCGTGCCAGGTCAAACATTTAGGGTGTAATTGGCCAGGTTCATCAGATTCGAGCGCTACCTGAGCACTGGAAGTTTTGCCTATAATAGTAAGGACCAATAAAAATTGTCATACCTGAGCAACAATCGAGCGCTCAGGGAGCGCTTTTTTCTGATGAACCCGGCCATTATAAAATATGAACTGGACTTTTTGCACTTTGTTGTATGCTGGATGCTCGTTATCACATGTTTTATATATGTTCATAATCACTTCCTTTTCAGCAATGGTCAAATGTTTTCGTACTCTTTTCTTGGAGGGTGACAATGGGGGTGTATGTGGCGCATCAGCCATTATTTTTTAACAAACAAATTAACACAATCTCAACTTTTCAATATTGCGAAGATTCAAATATTCGAATAGCAGAAAATTCAACCAAAACGATCTAAGGCCACTCGACTAATAAAATTAAATAAAATCGCAAGTCATGAACCCTATTGAGGGTCTAGGCCACACCTCCATCGCAGAACGATCACGTGACCACTCCATCTCTTCGGTAACTCAAGTATATGAATTATATTATAACTTTTAAAATGTGTCTATAAATTGGATTGTGTATTTGTGAAAATGTCGGTAATATTGTATTGTATATATACGGTTGATAAATATATCAATAGTTTTAATATAAAAACTGTATTTTTGAACCTAGATAAAACAGTTGTTTAGAACCAAAAAAAATTAAAACTTAATGACTTATCTTTTAAAAACTGAATTTCTACTTAATTGCGATAAAAAAATAAAATAATTACTGGAATTTTAATACAGATAAACTTTGCTTTTGAGATATAAAATAGGGGTTTTTCACGTTTTACTCAAAAACCTTAGGGTTATGTGAGAAAAGCATAGAAACAAAAACGATAGATTTTTTCATTTCCTAAAATTTTCTTAAAACGCATTTTCATCTCAGGCAATTATATTTTGCACAAAAACTGTTTTTTGTAAACTCTACCCTTACCCCCCCCACCCACCCCATACAACTTACCAGTAAGAAATTGTTTTCAAAAATCATTGCTTTCCAAAATAATACGCATGAACGAAACAGCTGGTTCATCGTTAATATCTAATCAAATAACACTGTTCATTTATTTTTATTTTTTATATAATTATATATATAAATATTTAATGCAAAAACGGTGCTATTGTATTGAATATTATAAAAGAAAAACGGTGATTTTTCACAAAAATTTTTTACAGGTCAAATATTTGGGGTGGGTGGGGGGGTAAGGGTTTTTTATTATTGAAAACAATGTTTCTGCAAAAAAAAATATATTTTTAATATTTAATTTAATAATACTGTTTATTTATAATTAATATAATTTTATATATAACTATTTAATATAAAACAGCGTTATCAGATTAGATTAAATGGACGACAAACAGTGATTTTTCAGAAGAATGTCATCAAATATTTGAGGTGTAGTAAACTCGATTAGTTTAAAAACTAGATACGTAAATCCCATTTCATTTTTTTTAATTCCAACATTTTCTCCTTTTTGTAAAAAGAATCGTATATGATAAATATACCTATATTCTACAGTTTAATAAATATACCTTGACTATATACGGTTGATAAATAAACAAAAATTAAAAATTAACTAAAATCTTTTACAAGTCTACTATTATAAAGCTCTCTCTATGGTAAAATATTTTTTTTTTTAATTTTTTATTTAAATTTCATTAAGAATCCAATTACGTAAACGAAGTTTTCTAGAATTCAGCATTTCCTAAAATTTAAAAGCTTTCTTAAACTTTAATATCAACTATAATCCTGGATTTAAAGTTAAATTAAAGTGAATCTTATCATAGTGGTTATAAAGCTGCTACTTAAACTCCATCATTAAATTAATGATATTTTGTGGAAAAAAAATGATTTAATTTAAAGTAAACTAATAAAAGGATCTTTCGGAAACTCGATATAACATTATGGTTAAAAGCTCTTTTAAAATTTCGGTATGAATTTCAATCCTGGATTTAAAATTAAACTAGAGTCTGTAAGTGAGACTAATAATGGGATGATGAAGCTTATTTACGTATTTTCTCATTTATAGTTCTCTAGTACCCCCTGAAGTTCATCGATAAAGTCTATCGTTATTTATAGCAAAAATTATGACAGAACTTAAACTAAATGAAGCTGTAAAGAACTCAAAATTCTACGAAACTTTAAGTTCAAATTTGTTAAACTTAAATAATCTGAACCTATAAAGAATCTGGACCTTACAGATTAAATTTATCTATATTCATAATAACTGGTTCAAAAGTAAATAGAAAACCACAGATACATTTTTTTTTAAATTAATATTAGTCATCGTTTTCAAATATACCTTTATATAAAAAGTGACCTTTTGATAATTGAGCAGTACATTAATCATCAATATCTAGTTAATTAGTAAAGTGCGTCAGACTGGCTTAGCAAAAAAAACATTCAATGGTCGATTTCCGTTACAAATTGCCGAACAAAAATAGATTCTAGTGCTTTTAAATACTGCCTATAACATTTAACTAAAATATAAAATAAATAATAAAAAATGTCTGATAGGAGACAACTAATTAAAAAGGTGGGTCATATCCAATTAAGTTATGCCAAATGACATGAAAATTACATCTACCCTAACTATAACAAATTATTCTTAAAACTGTTCAATGAATATCTTCTTCTAACACATACACCTGCTATAAATATCGAAATCGCGGGGTTTTATGTACTCTACGTCGTTTCACGTACAACGTCTTTTGTTTTGAATCTAACATGTATAAATACACGCGTTTCCGGTGATTCGTTCTTTATTTATAGCTTGTAACTGTCAAAGTCCACGTCAAAATATGGTAAAGCCCTCTTAATCATTTGCCTGGGTAGCGGCACCTTATTAATGGCCTATTAGGCTCCAAGAGACAAGCTCTAAAAAATATCTCGGATGCCACGAGCTGAGAAAATGGAAGTATAAATACGTCGAGTGAAGTGTTTTGATAAAAATGTCTTTGTACAAAAGTACACACTTTGTTTTGCTTATGTTAAAGTTTTAATTTGTCAACGTTAGCTGACTGCCATTTTTGTTTGTAGAAGTTTGATTTAGAATGTAAATTTGCTAGTTTGAAATTGACAGATGGTAAAGTAATACCAGGATCAAGATTACTCGATCACTGGGGTTAATTTAAATGCTTAGATGACAGACATGTTAGCTTTTTTAGACTTTTAAACAGATTATTATTATTTGGTTAAAAAAATTGTCTATAAGGATAATAGAAAATATTATTAAAATTTCATCAGGGATCTTTAAAGAATGATTGAAGAGAACGAATCATTTTAAGTAATCTAACGCAAATAACAATTTTACTACCTTTTCATAAATCTCTGCCTAGACTCCCCACAATATTCAATTTTCTATTTAAATTACCCAATGTCAAAACCAAAAATATCCAAAAAAAAAAAATCCACATTCTCTTTTAATCGTCTGGTGTCCCGAATAATTAACGGTTCGCCAGTAACTTTTCCCTCACAAACCATTTAGTCTTTATTACATCGTTCTTGTGGCTAAATATAAACCGAAAAATAGTCGAAAAAGCGTATATATAAATAAATCAGCGAAAAGGCAGCCGAGTTAAACGTTAAACGTCGCTTAAGCACCGATAAACTAATGGGCTATTATTCAAGACATCCCAGAACATCTGTCCCCCTGAAGACGAAACCGGAAAAAACGACCAAATAGACATTGTCATATTTTCTGGTGGGTTTTTAAGTGATGCTGATGGAAAAACAATAATAAGAGATTATGATGGTAATAAAACCCTAAAGGATGAAAAAGCTTGAGTGTATCATATATTTAAAAAATTATTAGCATAGCTTTGATATGATTAGCATCTGGTTATTTATAATAATACAGGGTGTCCCCTTTCAAATAGTCAAAAATAGTCAGTATATACAAGAACCATAAAAAAGTAGTTTAATATAGGACATCGATGGTAGGAAGTGCCTTGTTTCCCAAATACTGGGTGTTGAAAAAAAAAATCGTTTTTTCCCTCTGTATTCAAAACGCTTTAGGTGATTTAAATCAATTTTTTAGATGTTAAAAGAGAGCTAGTGGGGCAATTTTTTTGCGGATTTGAAAGTAATTTGACTTTTCCAGGGACGGATTTGCAGCACATGCACGTTAATTTTTTTATAAAAAAGCAGATACTACACTGTTTAAAAAAAAAATTGAATATTTGGTTTATTCCTAACAAAACACAACCTTTGCATTTTTACGGTCCGGCACACCGTCTTGGTGCAAAAAAATAAAATCCATACCAGAGTTCTTTATTTTATTTTCCAAAAATATTAAGCAGTTTTTCTGTAATAATAACAAAGTGTGTACAGGTTTAGTATCGGTGCATATCTACTATCGTATTTTGACGGTATAGGTGTAACTTTTTTTAGGAGATCGGATCGGAAGTTAATCTTTGCAGAAGATCGAGATACCAAATCCAATTGCAAATAATTTTGTCAGACAGAATATTAGAGATCAGAGATCAGAACTCTAGCGCGCATTTCGCTCGTACTGTAAAGGCTTTCTTAGATCAGAACTACAACAACAGGTGGATTGGTAGAGGTGGTCCAGTCCCTTGGCCAGCAAGATCACCTGATCTGACATCTCTAGATTTTTTTGTCTGGGGAACCATGAAACAGTTTCCACTACCGCTCAAAAGTATTTGCCCACCATGTATTCTTTTTAATGTTTTAAATTAGATACAAAAATTTTATCTTTATACCTATATTTAAATTGTATCTCTTTTGTAAATTGCATATATGCTTAAGCAGCATACCTATCAACTATGGTTCGTTGAAAAATACTGAGTATTTAAAAATAGTCTTGCAAATAACAAACAATGTAGTGAAAATCTGCACTTATTTTAAAAAACTAATTTGTTTACAGCTTGTTTCCGATAAAATTTGAAACATTTAAAGGTGTTTAGTCTTCAAGAATTGATTTTGTGTAACATTGGTAAATAATTTCGCTTGCTTATTGACGATTGTCATCGTTTCTTTGCTGGTTTTTCAACAGTCTTTAAAATGGCTAAAACAAAAAAATTATCGGTAGAAACAAAAGGTATTATCATTGGACTTCATAAGGCTGGAAAGACTAACCGTCAAATTTCGACTGATTTGGGAATTCCAAGGCGGACTATTGATTATAATGTTAGGAAATTCACCAGAGAAGGGACTATTAGCAACAAACCTCAAACGGGAAGGCCAAAGGCAATAAGTTCAAAGAGGATTTTAATATTATAATTACAAGCAAACGCTCCTGAAATCACAGCAAAAATCAACAAGGAGCGTAAAAAAGCGGTCAGTGTTTCGACAGTAAAACGGCGACTTTATAATGCTGGTCTTAAAGGACGTTTAGCTGTATCAAAACCGCTACTGAAGAATGTTAATAAGAAGAAAAGATTTGAGTAAGCCCAATCACACAAAGAATGGACCATTGATGACTGGAAGAAAGTTCTCTGGAGTGACGAGTCGAAATTCGAAGTTTTCGGTGATGGTGTGGGGTTAATTGTTTTGGAAGATCTGCAGTGGGCAATCTAATTAGAATAGAGGGAATTCTTCGAAAAGAGGGTTTCAAAACAATTTTAAGTGACAATGTACTTCCTTCTGGTACTCGAATAACTGGGGAAAACTTCATCTTTCATCATGACAATGACCCCAAGCACACGTCGAAATTGTGCAAGCAATATTTAGGTCAAGTACAAAGGCAACATCTTCTGAAAGTTATGGAATGGCCCCCACAATCACCTCGATCCTATCGAATTACTGTGGGATGAACTGGATAGACAAGTGCGAAAATCATACCCCACATCAAAAGAAGACTTGTGGAGGATAATCCGAGAAGAGTGGCACAAGATACCTCAGGAAACTTTGGACAAATTAATTAAAAGACTACTGAAACTCTGTGAAGCTGTTATTATAAGTCGAGGCGGACATGTAGATGAATACAAAATTTGATTTTCTTGAATTTAATTAATTGAAAAATGTATTGTTTATATTCATTTTGTTATAAATAAACCGTTTTATAAGAATAACTGATGGGTTTATTATTTTTAGTTATAACTTTAAAACAGTCATATGTGGGCAAATACATTTGAGCGGTAGTGTATCTACGCAACACCTGTAAACAACAGAGAAGACCTACAAGTTGCTAGAGTATATATAGTTGCTAGAGTTGTGGTGGTTGCGGGCTTTCTGAGAAACGATCCAGGGGTCTTTGCTCGCGTACATCTTGGGTCAAGAGGTGCAGAAAATGTGTGGAAATGCATGGAGGACATTTTGAGAATTTGGTTTGGATTATTTATTTTTTTTATTGTTTATCGCTTAGATTGTTCTTTTTACGTTGTTTTTTATTTAAGTTGCTTATTATTTAGTTAAATTTTTTATATGACATAAATGTTTTGGAGGATCCTTGTATGGATTTTATTTTTTTGCACGAAAACGGTGCATCGAAGCGCAAAAATGCAAGGGATTTGTTTTATTAAAAATAAACAAAATATTTTGATGAAAATTTTTTTTTTTTAAAAACAGTGAGGTATTTTTTTTATAGAAGAAACTTAACATACATTTGCTGCAGCTCCGTCCCTGGACAAGTAAAATCCATTGCGATTCCTCAAAAGGTTGCCCCACCATTTATTATTTAAAACCTAAACGTTTCATTCAAATCACTATAAGCGTTTTTAATACAAAGGAAAAAAATCGACTATATTTCGGAAACAGTGCTTTTCCGACCATTGGTGCTATCTATCTCAAACTACATCTTTATGGCTCCTGTCTGTACTCTAGCATCGTTTATTTATAGAATGTTGGCAAATCTATGATTATGTGTTTTCTTAATGAAGAAATATATGATGATTAGCCCAATGATTAGCTTATGAGCAAAAAAACAGGAGCCTTTATAATGTGAATCTACCGTAAGAAATTAATGGACAGAACATGTGACCAACTTGGAGCTCCTAAGAAGAATGGAAAAGGAGTCTACACAAAGTGAAAGAAAGAAAACTGCAATATCACAGCCATATTATGCGAACTTAGTATCAGATTTTATGGTTATTGTAGATAGCATTCGCAGGTTTTTTTGAAAAGTTGCCGACGTTTCGACGTTTATTTATGTCTTATTCAAGGCTGTAATTAAGAAACAGAACAATTTTTTTTTCTTTATGGAAATAAATAGTAGTCGACTAAATGTTCCTGTTGAGTAGCGTAAGTGTGTAAATAAATCAGTTGAGAGAATATTAATTGACACCTTAATGAACTGGTAAAAACACACTATAATGCCTTTTAAAAGACCGCACCTTTAAAAGTTTTGATTGATAATTCAAACGTAGAAGATGTAAATATTGGACAATATAGAGGGCAGTTCTGACACTAACAGTAAATAAAAGAAAAATATTGATAGATGACATATAATTTCGTACTGATGCGCATTGGATATCGGATGTAAGCACGTCAACATCAAAATTATAAAATTAAATTTATTTTTGACTTAATTTATAAGCAATAAAAATGGACAAAAATAATAAATAAATAAAATAGAATGTAACATTAATTTTTAGAAAAAAAAGATTATTATTTAATTAACAGAAAAAAAGTAGGTAGTTCTCGTTGTTTTTATCGTTTTCAATTTTAATATTTATAACAAGGTTTTACATTAGGTAGGATATTGAAAAGAAGAAACGAGCTCAGAGATTAATGGATTGAACCTCAGCTCCTAGGTATATAAAAAAGTCTATTGTACCTTAAGTAAATTATTATATTTAAAACCTATTGAACTTTAATTAAATTAAGTATAACGAAAAGTATTATTAAAGATTTAGGTTCATATTTCCTTTAAATACGTGAATAAGTCTATTTCCTTTTCTAAGTTGATTTTAAATAATATAATACCCAATAAACTACGTAACTCATTATGAATTGGTCACAACAATACAGATTTTATTGAAGATTATTGCTACATATTTACCAAAATACATTAATATCAACCTTAAGCGCTGCTTTAGACCCTTTCATCTGCAGAATTAATTGCTAAGGTTTGATGCTGTTTACACTGTTCTACAGCATGTTTAAGTTTTTTTTTGAAAGTCCTAAAACCATATTTTTACCCTTATGTTGGTTGCTTTAAGAAATATATGTTCTGGTTAAAGTAGAATGCATGTTTTATTCTTGTAGTTTAGTATTCATTGAAGTTTTGATTTATCGGTTTAGTATACGCAAGAACCATGTAAGCTAATATGCTCTTTTATATATATAAAGCACAGGCTACTCATCTCTTCAGTTAACATAATTTTTTTTAGGTAAGAGAGGTAAGAGAATTCTTAATATATGCTCAATGTCAAATCATGACTTCATTTTTGTAACAGTAAATGGACTACAAATAGATATAAAATTTGCAAAAAAAATTCACTGACACTCATTTCTTTCATTTTATTTACATCGACAATGTTGATACAAGATTTGATAACGCAAATCGTCGACGAGAAAAATAGTATATCCGACGAACTTAACATAAGAATCCAAAGCGGCTGCAAATACGTGCACGGTCATAGAGAAGTTATTAACAGCAAAAATCTATCTCGAAAATCAAAAATTAAAATATATAAGACAGTCATACCAGTGGTAGTGTATCAGAGTGAGTTCTGCGCAAGATCTTTGGACCATCAAAGACCCAAGGACAGAGCCGTTCAAGAACAAACAATGAACTGACAAAATCAATGCTGAGAGCGACGGAAATAGAATACGAATACGCCAGAATAGATGCAAGATAGAGAAGGATGAAGAAGGATCGTGCAGCCAACCAAGTCACACTAAGGGTTTTAGACTTACAAATGATCATGATTATGATGAAAATATTAATAGTTTAATTACCGTTAAATTTTGATCAAATCCATTTATATGGAAAAAAGTGATACAATGTTGCCAGCATACCTTAAAGTGTCTAATATGCTTAAATTATTTTTTTCTAAATAACATCCTTAATCCGCATCCTTAATTTTTGTGATCAGACCTGGTACAACCCTCTCACCTCCCATACGACCGTTATATAAAATACCTGTTTAATATTACAAATGGCCTGGGACTAATTTATTCGACAAGACTGCGGCGGCGATATGAACCCTCCTCTATCTCTGTTCAGCGCACCGTTTGAAGAGCGAAACGGGCATACGAGGTGTTTTAATTTGAAAGTGGTTAATTATAAGACCTCGTCCTCCTGATAGAATTATTAGAGGTGCGTGACCAAAACAATTAAGAGCTGGTTTATTGCTGGAATAGGTAGTAGCCAACACAGCAAATTATGGGTCTGATATACCGTTGTTTCTTTTCGGGAATCGGAATTTTTAAACGGTGATATATTTGGAGGGTAATAAAAGGGATAATATACAGTTAGCGGATAAAATTTGAACAAATATGAACTTGTGCTATTATAGGTTTTGACTCATTCTGAAAACTCTTCCTAAGGAATTTATTAGAGGGAACAATTGACTTAAGCTTTTCATAGATAATCATTGACCTACTAGAGAAATTGTTGAAAGGTATTGGTCTAAAATTGGGAATTCGTAACCAAAAGAAAACTATTGAATTTGCTTGTGACTACAGTGAGACAAAAGAATTGTAAAGAGATGACTACTACTAAATTAATCAGCACCACATTGTGGGAAGTACTCAAGAAACCATACCCAAGAAAGAATTTTTCTATTTTTAATACTATTAATTTTTTAATGAAAATAATTAATTAAAATATAAATGCAGGTGCTTCAGCAGAACAAACGTCTAACCATTAAAATTAATATGGTAAATATATTACGGTAAATTGTACTGATAAATCATTTTAATTTCCCGGATATTCATATAGAAAAGGGTATTGCAGTAATTTGTAGTATATTTATGTGCTCCTGTGGAAATTCCGATAAATTTATTAGCGAATCGGTTGATATATACCTTTTATGCTTATTATAATTATATTATTTTATTTTCTGTTTTGTACCGGCATAAAATTAATTTATATATAAATCGGACTGATCTTTAAAGTCTATTTTACTGTGGCAATACGTTAAATTTTTGTGGAAATTGTAGCAATAGTAAATCAAGTGACAGATATTATATTTGTTGACAAGGTTAATAAAAATTGTTCTTTTTATTGATAAAGAATGATTTTCATTTATCATTTTTCACTTCATATTTATGTCATAACCTAAAAATATAGATTTTGTAGAAAATCTGATTTTTTTTTAATGACAACTGTATAAAAATTAAATCAATAAAGATTTCTTATATCTACATCAATTTTTCATTTTGCTTATTGTTTCTTCTTCTATATTTGCAAGTTTTTTAGCTTTTCTAAAAATGATCATTTTAAATAATTATTTTGGAAGAGGTACAAAAAACGGTTGATAAAAAAGAGAAGATTTGAAGGTGAATAAAGGGTGAAACAAGACAAAAAAATTAAAAAACAGGCAGTAAAGGGAAAACAAATATTCCAAGCAATACCTTATATATTATTATTATCGTTAAATACATATTTATTTCATGATTCTTTAGTAAATTATTGTTGGTATATTTATCAACCGTATATGGTCAAGGAATAAACTATAATTATGTCATATACGATTCTGTTTACAATTCAAAATTTTTAAAAAAATTGACAAGAGATTTACGTAGCTAGTTTTTAAACTTGATTACCACACCTCAAATATTTGACGAAATTCTTCTAAAAAATCACTGTTTTTCATATTATCCAACCTAATGACACCGTTTTTATACTAAATATTTATATGTAAATTTATATTAAATTTAAATAAATAGTATTATCAACTTAAATATTGAATATATATCTTCTGCTAAAACTTTGTTTTTTATCACGACAACCCTTAGCTCCCCACCCACCCCAAACATTTGTCCGGTAAGAAATTCTTTTGAAAAATCACCATTTTTTGTCCATAATATCCAATCTAATCAGTGTTTTTTTATTAAATATTTATATATAATATAAAAAAATAAATATTTTTATTTGCATATTAAATTTTATATACATGTATATAATTATATAAAATTTACCTAAACAAACTGTGTTATTAGATTATATATTAACGACGAAACAAGCTGTTATCCATGCGTATTATTTAAAAAAACAATGTTTTTTTAAAACAATTTCTTACTGGTAAGTTGTGTGGGGTGGGTGGGGGGTTAAGGGTAGGATAATAAAAAAAATGTTTTTTTGCAGATATAATTGCCACAGAAAAAAATATTTTTAACCAAATTATAGGTGATAAAAAAATCTATAATTTTTTTATCAATACTTTTTTCACATAACCTTAAGGTTTTCGAGTAAAACGTGAAAAAACCCTATTTTATTTCGAAGTATAATAAAATATCATACACAAAGGAATCTAAAAAAAATAGGAAATGCATTAACGTCTATGAAACAATAATTATACCAAATAAGATATACAACTAAACAAATTAAGAATACAAATTTGCTAAAAATTAAATAATGATTTAAAAAATAAGATTAATTTAAAAAAAAGCAGTGGTGACCTTTTTTTATTAAATAATATTTAAAATTAACCCTTATGATCATCTGGTGTAACCAAAGAATAAACGTTTATTTAACCATCATGTGTTAATTGGTAGAAAAAAATTAATTAGATAGAAAGAAATATCATATTGGAGGTATTTCCATTTGCATTCAATATGATAGTATGTGTTCCAAATTATTTTCTTCTCAATTCACACATTTTTATCACATCCTATTTTATATGGGATATTTCTTCCTCTAATTCGAGCAGTTGATTGATTCGTGCATTAGCATCTTTACATTACAACTTCCCAGTCTGAATGCTGTTTTTCTCTTTTTAAGCCTTTGATTAATTTGTGTTCTTATTTTGAAAGCGAGCTTTTGTCTCTGTCAGAATCTTTGAAGTAGTCCTCCTGAAAGGTGTGGGATTTAGAGACCATTGACAATTGTGTTTTATTAGCCACTAACATGCCACAACAGACATAGTTATATAACCAAGGCAATTTACCATGATTTGGTTTTGTGACCTAAATGAGGCTTTTGACTGTGTAGATCATGAGTAGCTATAAAGTCGTTCCTAAATTTACGTAAGATTGCTGACTGACAAAAATCCTATTATTAGTACTTTAGGCCCACACTTTAACTCAGTTTTTTCTCACAAAATTTAATTCAACTAGCGAACCTTTGATTTTCGATTTATATACTTTAACCCGGATTAACTAAGAAAAAACTTAGTTCAAAAAAAAATAATCGTTTATAGATCAAAGACCCTTCCGTCTAATAATTACGAAACCGGTAACCACATCAACGTCGTTATTAAACAAATGATTACGGTGGGTTTACATTGCGGCTTTGTCGTCGAGAGATGGAGAGCCCCTAACGGCACGATGACTAACGAAAAATCAAAATCTAAATAATCGGCTTTCAGCTTTTTTTTTTCCCGAAGACAAAACGACCGGTCGGCCTTACAAAAGGATATTTAATAAAGTTATTAAGGAAATAATGACGTCGGAGCGCCACCCAAATAAAATCCAATTACTTGGGGCTTATTTTGTACCGGGAGTGATCAATATATATCAAAGTTTTTTCAATTTAATGTTGTTATGTATAACTGAAGAAAGAAGATAAGAGGACCGCATAACAGCAATAAAGTCTGAATTATATTAATACGAATTGTCAAAAAACGAGTGGAATAGCACGAAAATAATGAAACTGAAAGCATTTATTTATCATAAAAACTTATCAAAATTCACCTGCTCCAACTGAGTTTCAAAAGAACTTTTTAGACAGTTGAGATCTCAGGCAAATGGGGTATCGGACGTCAACTGTGCCTTAAGATAACCCACTTGAAGAACTTTTAAGTTAAATATAAAGAAACTAAATAAAATATGAAAACTAAGCAAGGCGCCTAAATCTGAAATTATGGTAAGACCTTGGAATTAAACTTTACAAATGGTTTTCAAAAATCTCTTTGATATACGTGCTTTTTAATTTAAATATATCTGAGTTCAAGCGAAAGAAGATGAGTTATTAGACTTCAATTCATTCACAGACTTCGTTACATTTAAATATGCTAATCATCCGTTAAAATCATTGAAATAAATTATTTAAAGTTAAATAATTAGTGTGCTCATCTGTTAAAGTGACAAAACTAAATATTAAAAAAAAACAACATTTCTAAAGTTAAAGAAGAAATTAAAGGAAAATGCTCCTCTTGATTTGTGTTTTTAAAGCATTCATCAAGCATTTCTTTACCTAACCGCTAAGAATCTTTATCTATTTGTATATCTGATGAAATATTTTTTATTGCCATCTCTTTATTGCTATTAGTTATGACATTATTACTTATAAAGACGGAAGAATTGCATTGGTTTTCTGTTTAGAAATTCAGCGACATAACGACAGTATTTTTCTCTATCTTTCTGATTACAGTTTTCTCTTTACAAATAAACAGAAAATTGTCATTTTTTAGTTCTAGGGGTTTAAGAATGACCTCTTTGCCTGCTGTAAAGTCTGCAGCCATTTCAATCTACTTTAGCTGAATTATTGGCATCTTCCAATGATTTTGAATCAATTTTTGTGAGCTAATTATGTTCCTAACCGCTGTGACTGATCAATAATTTTATCAATGAGTTTTTTCACAGCTCTGGTCACTTTCTCGCAAAACTTCAGTCGTTTACTCAATATCATGACTCAATTCACTTTCAGTACTGTTGCTCATTTGAGTATCTTTTGATAGAGTATCTTTATCAGTATTTGCTACTTTTAGTTTTCTTCATTGCAGTTTCAGCAAATTCCAGTTTATCTGCCTTAGTACTTGTTGTAGGTTCTTTGATATCTTCCTATTTACTTAAACTTTGGGTCTCTTTGCTTGCCTCTTCTAATATTTTTGATTTTATTTTACAGTTATGTAGGGCTTTGAACTACTTAAACTTAAACCTTTATTTTTATTTAATTTTTGTAGGCTAATCAAGTTAATCATCGCAGTATTTTAATTATCATTTTTTTCTTCTAACACTTCAGTTTATTTGGCTGGACCCAATTCAGCTTCAGATTCTTCAATACATTCACTCGATTGAGTATCTTCTGATAAAGTACTTTGACCAGTATCTGTCATTTGTTACATACCATCAGATTCGAACTGCTTAGTTAATTATTTAGCTTTAGAACTACCAATATGCTCGTATGTTTTATGTTTTTTCCTATGTAAAACTATAAGCTTCGTCATTTATCCGCCAAGCATTTCTGGTCTTCTTTTGTCATTGCGTACATGTACTGTACTTTATTTTACCAGACTATTCTGTACTATATCCTTAGAATTTACCAGGTCAATTGAAAGGAGATACAGTCTCTTTAAGTAGAGCTTCTAAGTCTTTCAGTAAATCATGGATGTTTCTCTCGATCTTTTCTGATTAGGTCATAGATCTAAGAATTATTTCTTCTTCGTTATTATGAGATATAAAAGCTTGTACTTACGAAGAATATTAAGAAAATAAACTGTAGTAGATCAATTGGAACTATATTTTGATTTTGGAAGTGTTATAAAGGTTAAAAAATGATCTTTGCTTATTTCAAAATGGAACTAAACAGATTCCTTAGTACAGTTAATTTGACGTCAAGATTCAAGAGTATGTAAGGTTAAAAAATCCATAAACGTAGTATATTGGGTATTAAATCACTATTTGATTAAATATAAATACAGTAGAGTCTTGACAACGTGAACAGCCTAATTGGTATTCAGCCTATTCTAAAACGTGAACGGCAAAAATATCTTGCCTCTATAACGTGAACAAAAAAATATTTATATCGTTTTACCATTTTACCCGTAGGCATTAAGCGGCATTTCCTATGTTCCCTTTGTCGGCAACTTTAGTACTAACTTGGTGCTTTTGGATAACGCCGCCAAATTGTATATCTTGTTTGTACATGTTTTGAAGAGATATGAAATTTGCGTCTTATTTAGTGTTTGTTCGCCGATCAATACTAAACAAGCACGATGTCTACTAAGAAAGTAAATTATTTAACTCTGGAAAAAAAGGCCCAACTCTTGTCCGATGTTAGTAGAGGTTGCGAAGTTACCTTTTTAGCAAAGACCAAATTACTTCAACAGTGGCCTTGACTTTTTCTGGACGAGGTAAACGAAAATCTACAGCTTTACTGGAAGCTTTTACCCGGAAAGACTTAGGTATCCAGTGAAGAAAAAACTGCCCCTGGAACAAAAACAGCCAAAGAAAGAATAACGTTTCTAGCATGCACAAATGCGACTGGACTACATAAATTGACTCCTTTAGTAATAGGGAAAGCTAAAAAACCACGAAGTTTTAAGAACTCTTATATTCCTTTACACTACAAAAACTCACAATCTGCATGGATGACAGCCGGAATTTTTAAGGATTTTTAAACTGCATTATCGCTCCATGTTTTTGGCAATGGTGGAAGCTAATAAATCTGAGGACATGAATGTCATTATCAAACAATACAACCTCAAGGATGCTATTTTAAACTTATTACGAGCATGGAATAAATTAAAACCAGCAACCATTAAAAAGTGTTGGAAAAATATTTTCGAAAGCCAAAGCAATGATGATCGTGAAAACAGAATACCCTTGGCAACTCTTCGTCAAGAATTGCTAAGCCTGAATAGCATTGTGGAGACTAACCTCAATTTATTAGAAGAAATTGATCCAGGGCAAGACTTCGAACGTGGAGATATCGAAGAATGGAATAAAGATAACTTCGTTGAACATTCTGAGAATTGTACTGCAGTGTCTAATGATTCAGAAACCGAACAGGATCAAGATCCAGAGGTTTCTCAGGCTATGGATAAAGTCACTCACGTTGAGGCAGTTCGTATATTTAACAGAGGTCTAGAATGGGCGGAGCAAAACAATGCCGACTTCGAAGATATTCAGTCTTTACACAAATTACGTGAATGTGCAACTATTCTTTCAAATAAACAACGTATCCATCAAACAATGTTAGATAACTTTTTTCTAAAAACAACGGATTAATTATAAATAATGTACATTGTACTTACTTACATACATATACTTACCTATATAATGAATATTTTTTCCTTTATACCATGTATAAACATATACATATACATTTTCAACTATGTATTACTAACTGTATAACATGTTTTTGTTTGATTTTCCAATAAAATATATATTCAAAGTACATATACGTGTTAGTTTATCATGCGATTAACTTTATCCAGTAACATGAACTCCTCAAAAACATGAACACAGTCATCCCTAATTAGTTCATGTTATCGAGACTACTGTAATGTGAAATATTGAAAAAAAGAATAATAAAGATTTTAGAACAGAAAAATTGATTCAATTTTATTTTAAGGGATATGGATTTGCTTGTCGTATCCCAAGTAACATGCGATAGTTAATTAAACGTTTGTTAAATAAATTATTGTGTTTCATATACGTTAATGCATTTTCAATTTTTTTCTAGATTTCTTTGTGTTTGATATTTTATTATTACAATATAAGATATATATACGTGTATGAAAAGTATATTGCATGCTACATAGTGGCATGTATGTGATATCGGGGCTATTTAATCAAATATCTAAGGTGTAGTAATAGAATTTAAAAACTAGATATGTAAATCCCGTGTCAATTTTTTATTTAAATGATTAAATTTTCTTACTTTTTTAAACAAAATCATATATTATATACGTATATTCTACAGCTTAATAAATATACCTTGACCATATACGGTTGATAAATATACCAATAGTTTTAATTTAAAAACTGTATTTTTGAACCTAGATAATGAAAAGTTGTCTTAATCCAAAAAAAAAACTAAAATTTCTTCATTATTTATTAACTTATCTTAGAAATTGACGAAAACAAAGAAAAACACAAAGTCACGGTCTTACAACATATAATCACAGGCTACACGTGTTTCGCTCTAGTTAGAACATCATCAGGCCTTTAAAAGCCATCCACACACATGTACTGTGAAGTGTGTTTGTTTTCTTTGTTTTCGCCAATTTTGTATGTTGCTCTCTTGGAGAATAATGGATGAGATTTTTGTATTAGCTTAGAAAACTAAATATCCTCTTATTTGCCATAAAAAATGGCACAACTATTGCAATTTTGATAGCGGGACGCCTTACTTTCGAGAAATAAAATAAAGTTTTTTCACGTTTTACTTGAAAACCTTAAGGTTATGTGAGAAAAGTGTGGATACAAAAACTATAAATTTTTTTATCACCTATACTATTTTTAAAGACATTTTTCTCTCAGGCAATTATTTTTTGCAAAAAAATCGTTTTTTATTAACTTTACCTTTAACCCCCCACCCACCCCACACAACTTGCCTTGTTGATTTTTTTTTCAAAAATCAGCGTTTTCCAAAATAATACGTATGAATCTGGTTTCGTCGTTACTATCCAATCTTATAACACAAGTTGTTTATTTGAATTTTATATAATTATAAATATATATATTAGTAAATATTTAATACAAAAACAGTGCTATTATATTGGATATTATGGACGAAAAATGGTAATTTTTCGAAAGAGTTTTTTACTAGGCAAATGTTTGGTTAACCGTTATGTTGATGAAATGCAATGCTTTTGCAGAAAATGTTTATGCAATATCTAATTTAATAACACTATTTATTTAAACTTGATATAATTTTATATATAAATATTTAGTATAAAAGCAGCATTATTAGAATGGATAATATAGACGAAAAACCGTGATTTTTTAGAAGAATTTCATCAAATATTTGAGGTGTAGTAATCAAGTTTAAAAACTGTATACGTAAATCCCGTAACAATTTTTTTAAATGCCAAAATTTTCTTTCTTTTGTAAACGGAATAGTTTATAACAATAATAGTTGAACGTATATTCTAGAGTTTATTAAATATATATTTAACGATAAAAATATATGATTTGTTGAGTGTACATGGAGCAGCATTGATCAATATAAACCCGAGCAACATCGGTACGTAAATGTCATCTTAAAGGTGATCTAAATAATTTCTTGCAACACATCAAAAATATCAGAGCTTGAGTTATAACCACGACATAGAAATAGACGGCACTAATTTTGCTCCTTTTGAGCATTCTTTTAAAAAGTCAAAACAGAACCATATATGCAACTTACAGAAATACCCCAGTAACTATAAATTCACTTATTCTGCATTAATTAAAGTGAATAAAAAATTATAGCACCAATGAAGCTTATTAAGACGATACTACTAATCGAATCTAGAGAACTACAACTTCTCAAAAATTTCAAAAGACCTAAACTATAATTAAATAACTTTGCCGAATAACTTCGTGGAAAAAAAAGGTCATTATCCACTAAAGAAACTAATAATTATTATTCAGAATCTTAATTTAATTACAACTTAAAAAAAAACCTCCAGGACCGTGAAAGCATGCAGAAATCGCGACATTCAAATCGGACATAATATGCTAAAGATGATGGGTGGTCTCCGCAGTTCCCAGTCTCGTTCGTTTAACCCGCTTCAAAACCCAGAACAACAACGTACTGAAATTCAATTGCCAATCGTTAATTGTTGCTCTTCCATCTGCCATATACGCGAGAGCTAGATTTCTAGCTAATTTTAATTCCTTTGCGAGTTTTTTTTTCCCCCCGATCGGTTTAAGGTATTTAATCGCAGTCCAACTTGAGGCCTAATCGTCGCAGCATTTAATTAATAGCTTCCAGTTAATCCAGCCACCAGTTCGGCCAATAAAAAGCGGCCATTGCTTTATTACTCTCTTAAACTATTTGCTGCAATCGATCACCATCCGATGCTACAATGGCGGAAGGCCGGTTCCATTTGGAAAATCCATTTTTTTTTTTTAGATAAATGTCTATAGATGGCAGCGCAGTGGAGTTGTTTTTAATCGATTGCACGTAATCGGTTTTCAGAAAAGCGCCTTTAAATTGAACTTCTAGGAAGCTATTGTGATCGGGTGCTGCCTCGATTGTTAACTGTACAGCTTCTGGTATATCGACCGTCGAGACCATTTTTGCTTTAACAGCAGTACTAGTTATATAATAGTAATTTTATGCCACTGTTTAAAAGGTAATTTTCTAATGGGGTATTTTATAACAACTGCTATTGAATTAATTTCTGCTGATGGGTTTGAAAGTCTACTTGAAAGACGTGCCGACAACCATAGTTGAGAGGAAATCGTTTTGTTTTATAAGGTTGTGTTATTTGTACATTTTTATTTCTAATTGATGCAACTGAGAATCAGCGTTGTCTTTTTGTCCATTTTGTTAAAAAAAATTAGTTTAAATGTTTTGAAAATTTCTGATATTAAGTGTATTAGTATATTTAATCTGGAATTATTTGAAGTTTAGAACTTCTCTTTAGGGAACTTAAATAATTTGTGAATTTAATTTTTTGGATTATTGATATCAAATAAAGTCGCACAGAGAGAATTACAACCAATGGGAATAAAGTTAGAGGGTACAACCAAAAGGTATTATTTTTCATGATAAAATTAATATTTTCTACTATCGCAATTTTTTTTCCTTAAGCAAATAGCGCCAAAAGTTCTGATGAATTCGATTCATATAAAGAATTTTTAACTTTACTTAAGATTTTGGGATTTTATTATTTTAGAAAATGCATTAATCTAAACGATAGATAATACTGAATTATACGGCACTATGTCAATATGCGTCTAAAATTGAGAAAATAGTACAATTTAATATAAAATCTGGAACAAACCCGAAATTTTAATAGAATTATGTACTATTTAAGTATTTGTACTAAAGATACCTTGTGCGTAGTAAGCGTTATTTTACCACCACGTAAAATCTCAAATTTTTATAATTTTTTCATTTGAATTAAAACGATTTAGAAATTTTCTAGTCATCCTCTTTAAAGTGTTTTAAACAATAAAACAATAACAATAAAAAAAAATCTCAAGACCCTTTTTAAGATCTTAACTTAGGCAAAATAATTTAAGAATTATGTATTTGGTAATATGTACTTAAAATGCCTTAAAAATAAAAGAGCCTGTCAACTCAAGCTCTCTTTTTTCTTCTTTTTTTTTTGAAGGTTTTTAAGAATAAAACTGATACTACCAAGAAAACAAATTTCAAAATGTAATCATCTCTAATTTTTTTCTTAATTTGATTTAGAATGAAAGCTGCAACAAGTCAGATATGCACTAAGGATAAATACCCGATGGTTATTATTCATATGTATGTCGAAATATAAAAAGTAAAGTAAAATTGACATGAAAAAAATACAAATTTCTCAAAAGATTTCCGAAGTTTTTATATATTGTCTATAGATATATTGTCCAAATGAACGATAGAAGTCAAAATTAGATAATAATATTGACTACAAGGGCATTTTTTATTCTTGTTTATATAAAGAAAGTTTCTAGTAAAAATAAAAGTTTATTGTAAGACAAAAATATTCTAATTTTTTTGCGTGATACAAAAATTCTCATCATCAGTAAATTTCTATGTAGCTGTATGCTCTATTACATTTAACGCTTGTTTCTATATTAATTAGATGCAGATAAAAGTAAATTCATAATAATTGATGTTTCAAGAAATTTGGCGAATTTTCAATTTTTTTTCATATTTCTCATCCGCCGATATGAGCTGTACCGGCCCAAAATTCCGCCACCCTGAAATATTGGCCAAGTTTGATGTTTTATAAATTTTTTATTTTTTATCAGATTCTCACGATTTTGCCATCAGTTTTTAGATACATTTGTTGTGATATTTTAAAATCATTTTGTAAAGTAGCATTTTTCGATTAGGCTATATTATATAGGAGTAAAACAAACTGTTGTTTTTTCTCGTAATTTCAAAAGACCCTGTAGGAAAATTAAGGTGGATAATTCTGTTTACATACTATTCCTTGTAATCTTTGATGTATTCTAAACATTGTAGTAACGATCTACCGTTGTTATTTTTTCCAAAAAACGGCAATGATGAGGATTTCTTTGTTTTATTTTAGGCCTTTTACATGAATTCCAAACCGTAGCCAAAATATGAAAACTTCGTAATTTTTTTATGAATTTAAGTGTCAAATTGAATGTTTTATAAGGAAAAATGCTTTTAAATAATGCTATAAATAGTCTGGTATACTAAAATAAAGTTCATAGCTATTGCTAGAATACCAAATAATGTACAACAACTTTACAGCTGTAACATATCAGTTTTAAAAATAATGGCTCTTCAAATACGAATTCAAATAAATTTTGGCTTTTTTTACTAATCCCTCTGCAAAGATTTCGCAACAATGTAGTATATAAATTAATTAAGTAACTGCCCTCGTAACTCGTATTATTTCTAACATAGCAATAGTAGCATAATTTACTTAAGTCATTATCTATACTTTATGCTATATGCACTTTTTTTAAATAAAATACATTGCGCATACTTAGAATTTATTTTATCAAATGCTTGAAGTAGCTACAATTAACGATAACCGAAATGATCGATAATTGCTATAGATATACAACCCTATCTGGAAAAATATTCCTGATGACATAAAACATAAGACTAGAATTAGCATTGCCGTGGAACTATGGGCAGTTTGTTTGCTTTCAACATCTCGGATGCAATTATGTCAAATGGTTATGTAGAAATAGCAAAAAAAAATTTTATATTATTATAAATATTTGTCATTTATTTTGACAGGCACTAAACAATAGTATTCCTTCTCCTTGAAGCTTTTTTTTATTTAATAACATATGTTAAGGTACTCAATATAAAGACGTCAATATTCAAAGTAAAATAAATTCAAATTACGTATATTTGAGAAAAAGGCAACGCCGCTCGGTCGCTTTGTTGATTGCACCGACAAGAAATCTCCAGTGACGTCGTCAAAAAATATTTACTTAATAAATATTTATTATTAATAGATTATGCTTTAAATTATAAACAATATTATACCGTATGAAGTATGTGCTTTTTTAACCTACTTCACTAGAGTAAAGGCACCTGTCTAATAAAAAGCAATTTTATGGAAATTAAATATTTTATAATTATTATATATTTCCTAATAAGTTTTCATTATTCTACGCTTATGATGACTTTTCTTTTGACAGTATCGATATTTACTTCTACTTCTTACTTCTTTACAAAACTTCACAAATACCGAATGTAAACACGAAGCCGTTTGTACATTTTACTTTTTGGAAAATATGTGTAAACTGGACAATATAAAAACGGTGAATATGTTTGTAAACAAAACACCCCCTTTGCCCCTGTGCACATAATAAACTCAAACAAAGTTGTTTACTAATTCTAGTTTTTCAACGTTCTAAGCAAATGCTCTACTAAAAAACCATGATAATGCTGTTCCATTAAACTTCTTTCAAAGAACTAGGGTTACTCTGTTAATAATTATCCCTGTACATATATTCATCTTTTCATAATTCTGAGAATTAAATTCCCAAAATCAATTTTCAGGTGCTCAGTACCTAAAATTATGCCTATTTACTTGTTTATTCAAACAAAAAGTCGTCTGTAAAACATATCTGTTTCCAAAATCTAGGGATATTATCAGTTCTTTTGGTCATCTAGATCATCATGTATCTCTTGAAGTAATTACATTTTGTAAGAGAGGCACCTTTACTTCTTTAAAAATTTTGTTACTTGCAAGATGAATAGTGAATACTTAAAAGGTTTGGATTTTCGCAAATTCAATTTTTCATCATAGCAACGCCACTTCTACATTCCACTTCCAGCCATCTCTCCATTTAGCCCTAATTCTACTGATAGTAAATTGACTTGATTTTTATTATTCAAGATTATTCAGACTCCGTGGCATATTCTAGTTTTCTTACCACAGCCAAGCAAAATTAATATTTGGATTCTCTGAGTCTCAGTTAAACGCATTGTAAATATTTTTTAATTAACAGTACAGTTGAAACCCTTTAAACATAGTGTAGATAATTGAAATGACTGCTAATTAATGATTTAAAATGCTGTTAATGGCGACTACTTCCAGAATTTAATAAAATAAATTTTAAAAGTAATTAATCAATTTATGTTGCAATAAAACATGATTACTATTTAAATGTAATTTTTTACTGTAAACTGTTAAAGATAGGTATAGGAAGGACATAATACATGTCCAGAATATTCGGGAGGTAAGAGATGTTTTTAAAAAATGTACAACCTAATACATTCCTTAATATTTTATCCAATATAATAATAAATTCAAACTTATTAGTATGATAAAATTTGAAACAAAATACCAAGAAGCTCAGTCGTAAAAAAAAAATTAAATCAATTCCTAACTAATTAGCCGGTTGTTTGAGATTCCGAAATAAATAAATCCGACGAAAAAAAGTCGGCGGCCCGGCGTTAATTCGATTCAGAAAAATTCTAATTAACGAAAATATAATTCGGAGTGCGAGCTGATTACATAAAATTTAAATTATTATTAATTATACGAAAAAAAGAGCTTGTTAAAAGGAAATCTACAATTTTAATTAGGGACATAAAATATCTTTTTTCCTTCGCTAATTAAAAATAATAAACAAGGTGAATTCGGTCGTTACAACTGTCATTTGAAAGCGAGCACTTGGAATGTCGATATGGTTGGTAGTTTTTATTGTTTTTAATAAAAATGTGTGAGATTAACGTGCCAAAGAATTACGTTTACTTCCTGTTGAGGTATACTTATCGGGCTATATTTGCTTACAATTAATATGGAATTCGTGTTAAAATATAAACAAGTTAAGGCAACTCAAGTATCGATAATTACTGTAAAACTAAGTAATATTACAAGCCATTACGAAATTGCCCATATGTTCACATAAAAACGAACAATGCGGTAGATCATCAAAGCATTAGTCTTGCAATTACCTTTTTATAGAGAATCCGATTAGAACTTGGAATTTCTATGAAATAAAACTAATAATGGTTAACTCTTAGTATCTACACACCACTTAGCATTCTTTTTGGTTTTTAAACTGACTCCTAAGCATTTAATCACTACTATAAAATGAAACTCATTGAACTTGTTTTTGATTATTTTCAACTTGGCATTTATTATAACCAATTAAGGAAAGATTCTGTCAACTAAAAGAATTTAAATCTGTTCCTCGCCTATACGCAGGCCAACTCGGAAAATATATTTGCCTTTCCACCGACCGCTAATAATATAAAATTATCTGTACGTTCTATCTGTTTTATAGCCTTGGCAGCCATTTAGCACTCTGCTACTACAAACTTGGAAACGGGTACATAATAAAACTCTCCTATTTGTTAAATTGACTGCGATTCTATAAAACATTCGTTTGAGATAAAAACAACATCCCAGGATTACGGATAATAACTATTATACAACCAGGTGATGATAAAGATGAGCTTAATAGTTAGGATATATAGACAGGTTGATGCCTGGTGTAATGGTTGAGGAATTTATTGTTTCTTAAGTTTTATTGGTGCTTGATAATATTAACATAAATATTTATGTATGTCAAAGAGAAATTAAAAAAGGATGACATTATAAGATAATATTATACATTTTAAAAATTGTTTTATGTAAAGACAAACAATATTGTTCAGATCAATTATACCAAGAAAGCAGAATTTTGGATCTCAGACATCTCTTTATTTAAAGCATTGTGATAAGGCAATAAATAAAGATATTAAGACTTAAAGACTATAATTAGACTTAAGGCTTACACTGGATCACTCTCCAAAGTCAAAACAACACTTGCTAAACGCAGCTACTGCTATATTAGGCCAAAAATTCACAGAGAGTGATACCACACATACACACCCTCTGGGCTTCTTATTGCAAAAGCTTTAAGCTTCAATTAAAAGAATGGATTGGTAAAAAAAGAATTAAGGACAATTGTTCCATGATTGCTAAAGTTGAATTCCAAATACGAAAAAACTTAGATTAATATTTTATTTTTTTCTATTTGTATGACTTTATTTATTTATTTACTTTTTTTTCTTTTTGAAGACATACAGTTTGAAAAACCAAATTGAAAATGTTTATCTACTTGTTAGCTTCAAAATCCTAATCATCTCTTGTTCAGCTGCCTTTCTTTCAGTTTTTGTTTCCTCTTATATTCCCCTATTATTCTATGATATATATATTTTTTTATGGTTAGTTAAGGAATATGGAAAAGCTTTAGCTGCTTAGATATTAGACATTTTTATTTAATCTTAGAAAAAAATTATGTTAAAGGTATTAAGGTATTCTTTTTTTCTTTTCTTTGTTATTGTTGTCCCACTAACAAAGTTTTCCTTTTGTGGGTAATCATTTATTTATGGTACTTTATTTGTTTTACTGAGTTGTAATATTGTGTAATTTAATATAAATAAACTTATTATTATATTATTATTATTAATATAACATAATAGGACTTATTTAATAAAATCGCATTAGTATCCACTATGATTATGCGTTAAAAATATCGTATAAAGTAATGCTAGTGGCAAATTAATGTATAATTATTTTTCTTATCCGAGATTTTTTTTCACTTCTGCTTGTATATAGATTGTAAATAATTTATCATTTAATAGTACGATTTTTTCTTAAATTCTTAGTTTCTTTCTCCATTTCACACAACTTTTTATAATTACTCATTTTCATATTTTATTATTGTTATAAAGGGTTATTTATTTAAAAAAGAGTCATATCCACTTTGACTATGCATTAGAAACTACCTTTACATATAATAAATTATAAAATACTATTAATAGAAAGTAGATATTAATAAAAAAATTATTTAACAACAGTATCATCATTTTTAGATATATTTTATTTACACTCAACTGTTGAAGCCATAGAAAAATGTGCAGTTATCATTTTCTAAATTAGTTTCCATGAGATAACCACAGTATGGAGATTTCTTATCCTGCAAAAGATTAAATTTTAATACCAGCTCCTGATGTATAAGTTTCGCTACCGCATGATATCTCTCTTTATAATCATAAGGTACAAACATTTGACATCCTTCTAGTACAGGCTAGATGGTTTTAGAGCTTTGACATGTGTATCTACATCTATTATCAGTAACACTTGTGCATCCTTTACTGCAGATTTTAAATAGTAACAAGTAGGAATTACTTGATGTTTTATAGCTTATAGTAAATCTTCTGTTTCAGGAAACGTTTGACCTGAGACCAGCCAATAGCTTCACAAGGCTTTGTTAACATGTTCTTGCATGTATTTTATCGGCATGTATGTATGCATGTATATAACCTGAATGGGCCTAATTCAGCAAAAGATTGTCTGTAAAAATAATTTCTCACATTAGTTTTGTTGTGTCCCTAAGTCTGCCTGCCATCCTCATATCCTAAAAGCATCATTCTTTTGACAGAAATTCTTTGTTGGTGATTTTTGTGCTTAGTAAGCAGTGTCCTAGTTTTCCTTTGGAGGTATGGTAATTTAAATAAATATCCCAGTACTAAGCAGGCATATGTGCTAATATTCCCAAATAATTTGTAACGTAGGTCTCTTTTCCTCGTATATCAATTTAATCAGATTCCCATTTTCTATTTGAAAGAAATTCAGGTTTACCTTTCCTTTTCGGATGATTAATGTTTGACCCTTATGCATCCCAAAATGTGGACTCATCTACAATTCGTAGCAATTGCTCAAATTAATATCTACCAAGAGTCATATGCATAATTTTAGTTGCCTCCATATTACTGTTTTCGAGCTAAAATCCATAGTTTGTAACGTTTAATCCTGTTGATCAAGGATTAATTACCAGATTCCAGTTCAGAACTATAGTGGCTTCAATGGGTCTCTTTGAATTATATCTTCTTTAATTTCGATAGGTTCTGTCGTTATGCTGCAGTTGAGCTCATTGACCTGTATAGTAGTACTCTATGTCGACATGACAAATGAAATGTATCCAAGCAATTCTTCATCATGCAGATAATTTATCACATGGGCGCAAACACATCAAGGGCTACGACTATTATAAACACCTGCTATTTCCCTCCTATAGAAGTTATGGATAGTGACACTGCTATGGTTCCAATCGAATTTGGCTCAAACTGAAGCAGAAGAGAGGTAGTTATTGTCTCAGCCTACTTTCCAGGATACACAGACGAAGCTCTCTCACTAATTATTGGCTTTGATGCAAATCCTCACAGTAGAATATGGGAAAGCACGGACACGAACAAAAAAGGTGAGCCACTCCTAGAATACCTAATATTTACTAAAACACTAACGGATTACAAATACGAGGTTCTTAATTTGACCCTCATAACTAATAAGTCTCTTAATATTAGCAGTGCTTGGAGGGTCTTTGAAGAAGACTTTATGCCTTTTGAGGTTAGGGGATCGATAGTGAGTCAATCGCTCTACAGAAATCCCAGGGCAACAAATTGATTAAAATACTCGCAAGATTTACTGTAAATAGATACTCCCTTACATCATCTGAGGAAATCAGTAGAGAAACTAAGGCCCACCATAATACCTTTATTTCAAGACAACTGCCTTGTCAAAATAAAATCCTCCACGAATAGGGTTCCTTAATCAAATATAAATTTTATTTAAATAAAAAATTAAATCTTTATTTAAAGATACCTAAAGAATCATAAAAATTCACATTTTTTTTAGGATTTTTCCATAAAATATTATTTATTTATGTTTCAGCATAAGCGCTCCCTTAGGGCCCATATTAAATGCATACTCTTTTTACCTTAAAAACTAATTACTTTTACCTTTTATTGCCGTCACCTTAAAACCATATTAAAATGCTTAATTTTATGCTTAAATGGTTTGTAAAGACAACTTTTTGCACTGGTAGTCCGGTTCGCAATTATGCACTCTAAGATTTAACTTATAAGTGTTAAATATATACATCATCATTTTTTAAAGACGTTTACGTATGTTTAGCTAATGGTATTTTATGGAGAATTTAATGGAGTGTCTGTTTAGGTACTATTAAATAATTAAAATCTGAAACTCATGTTGCACAGGAAGCAATGGCTATAATAAAGAAGGATTTTATAATAAAATTTGATTGATAAACATTGAATTGCAAATAAAATTCAAAATGCCACAAGCTTCTCTACTCTTTTCAACATAAGGAAATCTAAATAATTTATGATAATAAAATTTATTTGTCTTAAGGTCTCAATGGAAATATTGCAATTGTCAAAAATTATCGTGTTAAGTTATAATATATCATATAATTGCATTAAAACTTCCTACCTATATAAGTTAATCAAATAAATACGCAAGAAACACAATACATACAAAGAATCGTAAAAAAATGCCACCACACAGCTAATTTATAACAGGCGTTTTGAGTCTTGAGTCTCTGCGATAAGAGATTTTCACATAATAAGTCTAGACCTAAATGCTTTATTATTTGACAAACTTTTAAAAGTATCGGGTAAATCATTATACATGTTAATGTAACTAAAGTAGGGAAATATTCAATATGTAATAAGTCTTTTTATCCTCGGCATTTTTCGGTCCTTTAATGCATCTTATTAACTTTTTTTGGGCTAATATGATTTTATCGAAACCAAATGAGTTGTTTCAAATTATTAAACTCTACTAAATAATTGATTATACATTTGCATTGTTTTCGAGATATTAAGTTTCAGTGCTTGTTGTCTTGGTCAGTATGGATTCATTTTCGGCCATAAGAATACAAGATATGTCACCAGCAAACTGAAAAACTGAACTGAAGAGGTTATTACTTTACTTGACACTAAAAATAATTCTGGCCCATATAGGCCCTAAGGAACACCTTAGGAAGTAAAGAATACTTGCGAAATAATAACTCCCCGAGTATTTCTGTGTTTATTGGGAACACTTATGGCCTGTCATCCATTACTTAAATAAGACCTGATTATTCCTTAATTTTGGTTAAAAGTAGGTTATGATCTATCATGTCAAAGGCTTTTGAGGAATTAAAAAAACGAAACCTTTAACATCTCTAGCAATTTGTTCTAATATCCTGTTTACGAAACAATATTTTATATCCACCGTCGATCTTTTAGGTAGTTTTTTTTGTTGCAAAAAGTGAAGAACCCCATATTATATTGCTCTCTTTATTATTTTTGAAAGTACCGATAAAAGAGAAATAGGTCTACAATTATTGCAGTCCTGCTTATGCCTGTATGTCTTTTGGTTTTTTTTAATGCATTAGGAAACACTGCTTGCTCGAAACATGCATTCAAGATTTGAGCCAATGGATAAACATAATGCTTAAAATGCTTTTGCAAAATGCCTAAATTCATATTAAAAGCACTTACTTAGCTGTACATTTTTTATGTCGTTTACTGAATTCTTTTTATTTATATAAATAGCATTTGTATATTTATATGGCTTAGTAGAGTTCAGAACCTCTCTGTTGTATTGTTTTGCATTTTATCATCTGCAAAATAAGTATGTATCCTTTAAAACCTGTGCATCGTTACTTATTAATTAATTAAGAATGTTAAAATAACGAATCTATATGACAATAATACAAGCATTTCAATTTTTGCTACTTTTTAGTATTATTGGTCTAAAACTATCTTTATAAGATTATAATGGGGTATATAATATACTATTAATAAATAATAAATTATTAAAATTATTTGGAATATAATAAGTTACAGCTTAATTCTTTTCATATTTGATTGCAAAAAAAACGATATTCACATCCACTTAAGTTATGCATATATTTTAATAAAATGAGAGGTTTTCAAAAAAGTCTTAACTTTAGTCTTAACGATGCAATCAAATAACAGACAAGACTAATAATTATAAGCAAACACAATATAAATAAGTGTCAGCTTATAATTAATCAAAAACCAATAGAACGAGTGAGAAGCAAGTATTATTTGTATCGAAAACTTTGGAAAACGAGTAATGGGATCATAGAGATAAGACTCCTCAGTTGTAACGTATTCTCCTAGGGGATAGAAGGATGGACACTTACTAAACACAGCGAAGAAATTAAAAGCAGTTCATATTGTAGACTATTGAAAAAACCACGAACAGATCACATAACAAATATCGAGTTTTTTAGCAGAATGGGCAAGAAAAAAGAGGTAGTTTCTAAAGGAACGAAAGCTTTAGTATTTGGAACACATAATAAGGAATGAAAATAGTTTTCACCTATTGCAGACTATATTGCAAGGAAAAGTACTAGGCAATTGAAGGGTGGATAAAAGACAAATCTCATGTTTAAACCTAGTTTGGTATGAGTACAACTGAGTTGTACGGGGCTGCAGTAAGCAAAGTTAAAAAAGTATGTATGATATCCAACAACTATAAGAAAAAGTAATATTTATTATAATTAATTAAATTTTATAATATAATCAACAAAAAATGGTCCGAAAGATTAACCAACTTATGTTGTTGTTTTTTATCAGTACCTGAATCCACCTCTGGTTGCACTATTTATGCAGCAAATTAAACTCTTTTTAGCATCCTTAAACAAAGTTCAAAAATATTTATTTACAAATTTTTAGTTTCAAGCCAATCCTGTATTGTTTTTAAATAATTGACGTGAAATAATAACGCGTCATCAATATAACCATCTTTGTTTTGTCGACGGTTCGCGCGGCGCACGGACATCAAAGGGCGGCGTGTAAAATTGCGCGAAATCATCGCGGTTTTTCGTTAATCCCGTAAAATTATTATATTTAGTATGTTACAGCTTCAAATTAAGCTATTAAAGTTGAAAAGCGCGAAATTGACGCTAAAAGGTAATCTCGCCGCGAGTTTTTCGCAAAAGGTCTTTGGCCGGATGGGCGAGCCGCGATTGCGGGCGTAAATGGTACGGCCAGGGGTGGATCAAGGATTTTTTACTTAAGTCATAAAATAACATATTTATATTTATTAAAGTTTTTACTTTTAACATATTAAACTTATGCAAACAGGTATGTTACGCTGCACATGGTAATTGGCTGATAATCAGTAATTTACGTAAAGATAACAAAATATACCAATTATACATACTAATAATGTTAAATAAACGTTTCACTAAAATATTCTTTATTTATCATAGTTTATAGATCATTTCTACAATTTTGCTGATATTTCTTTTTTTTAAATTAGCTGTAACTTATTTTGCAGCGATTAATTTTATTATATTAAGTTAGTTGCTAATGTGCCCCTCATAATATAATTGGGATTACAAGAAAGAATTTAATTTAAAATTCTTAGTTCAAAAAAATTCCAAAAACATTTAGTAAGGTTCTGTAATAGATCGCTATATTAAATTTTTACAAAATTTGTCCATTTAAGAGAAGTTTACCATAATGTTTATGATATGTATCAAAATAAAAGAAAAATAAGATCATTTGAAAGGCTAAAGCGTAAAAACCAAATATTTGATAGTAAAAACAAACAATCTAAAATCATAATTATTTTATAGGATATATCTAAAATATACTGACGTTAATATAGTTGAATGTCTAAATAAAACTAAATGTTTAACTTTTTTTAAATTTTTATAATAAATTTAAAGTGAGTGTTCCTATAATTCATTCATTCACAAACATTACAGAATATCAACAAAAAAAAACAACAAAATAAGATTATATGACATGCCCTACTTCTGTAGCGAGTTGACGCATCCTTTTTGTAACAAAAATTGCGAAACACCTTGCATACAAAAACTATACTTTCTTGTTAATAGGATTGCAAAATCTAATATAATAATTCATTTTTTTCTTACGGTTTTAAATAGTAACATATTCTTTCTATAAATATTTATATAATAAATTTCCAAAATATGCATAACTTAGAGGAACCTGATCAACTATTCTATACATTCTTGTGTAAATCGCAAATAAGATTTTATTGGTGTGTCTATATTTTATTGAATAATCTTAATTTTTTTTGCCAACTTAACGATCTTGTTCTATTAAATATATTCTATTTAAATACAAACTAATCCTTTATTTGTTCTTACTCAAATACAGTCAGTCAAAATGAAACTCGTACATTTAATTTATTTGTTTATAAAAATATATTTTTTACTTACATAAAAAAAATAATATATACATTTTATATGATGGCCTTTGAAAGACAAAACAAAAGTAAAAATATACTTTTCACAAAAAGAAGTTTTAAGAAAAATGAGAAAATTTACATTCGATTTTACAACTCAAAATGAAACTCGTACACCATTAGAAATATACAGGAAAAAAAACATAATAAAGAGATTAATATTTTGTTGGTAGTCCTTTATTTTTTATAACATCTGCCAAACGATTAAGCATTGATCGTACCAATATTCGGGTGATATTTTAGACCATTCTTCTTGAATCACTACTTTTAATTGCTCTTTGTTTGAAATTTCATGGTTTCTTATAGGAACTTTCAAATGTGACCATAAGTTTTCAATGACATTAATATTTGGACTTTGCGGTGGAGTTTTAAGTACTTTTGGACAGTTATGGAGCAACCAATTCTTTACTTTCTGTGCCCTATGCTTTGTCCTGGTAGAATTTAATTTTTTTTCAATTCGGAATTTTCGGGCACTTGCCTTTAAATTCTGATTAAGTATGTCCAAATACATGTTCTGATCCATTATACCCTCTATAAAATGTAGATTTCCAGGACCTGCAGCTGACATACACCCCCAGACCATGACTGAACCACCTCCGTGCTTTACTGTGGCTCGTAGATTTTGTTCTTTGAGAGATTCGTTTCGGCTTTCTCCACACCCGTTGTTGTCCATCTGATCCGAAAATACAAAATTTACCCTCATCTGTAAAAATTACGTTCTTCCAAAATAAAAATCTTTGTCTCTGTGGTCTTCAGCAAAGCTTAACCTCTTGATTTTATTTACCTTACTGATCCAAGGATTTCTTCGAGTCACTCTACTATGAATATTATTTTTTTTTTAGAAAATTTCTGACTGTTTGAGGATCTGGAACTGTTTTTCGTAAATATTTCTCAATTTCTTTTGCCAACTTCGGTGCAGACATTTTCGGGTTTTCCGCAACTTTTCTGAGGATCCAACGTTCGTCGTACGAATTAAACATTTTTCGAGGGCTTTTCCTTACTTTATTTGATATTCCATTTTCACTTTTATAACGATCCACAACTCCTTGCACGGTAGAGTGCAGCCTACAAATTATTTTGGAAATTTGTCGCAATGATTTTCCATCTTTCCAATGTTGTATAATTAATTTGCGTTCTAGAACGCTTTTTTGTCCACGCTGACGCCCCATATGGTAAAAGAAGGACAAAAAATTAATTAAACTCAATTAAAAATCACACAGGAGTGTTTAAAGTAATAGATGCTCTTAATACCAAGTGCTAACTATAAATAATATTAATGTTATTGTAAAGTAAATATGATGTACGGGTTTCATTTTGACCATAACATTTTCGCTCTTTAACATTTTATGCTGATTGCAGATATATATAGTTGGAAATATTTTGCACGTTATTTGTACAGAATGTAAAAGAAACTTTAGGTGTACGAGTTTCATTTTGACTGACTGTAAGTTATATCAAAATATTAAATTTCCTTTATATCAGAAACTTGATAGAAAATATATATCACATTAAATTGGATTAAAGATATAAGGTTAAATTATGGATTGGCTCAATATTCATTTCAGATACTCTTGGAGCTGAATATAATTTTTTTTTCCAAATTGTGTGCAACTAAAAGAAAATTTAAACACTATAAATTATATAAAAAATTAATTTATACATATTTAACAAAAATATCCCTTGACGTAAATCAGATAGTAATTTTTTTTCATATAACATGTTTAGTATTACTGCAAAATCACCAAAAAAATTAATAAATTATTAATACATTTTATTAGAAAAGTTGACACTTAATAGCTCTCTTTTTAACTCTCAAGTAATGCATAACTTAAATGGGGTTCGTAGCCGTTTGTATTATTTTGACTGTATAGATTTTTATCAGTTTAAACTTGTTTACGGTAGAATTAAGATAAGAAAGTGTAAAAATAAAATGTTCAATTTTCCAGTTTTTTGTTAATATAATCTTAAAGACATTTAATTTAAAAATATATTGAAGTTATTTTCATTATTTGGACTGAATTGCTTTTTTACCATTTTAAACTGGTTTATAGTAGAATTAAGATGAGAAAACATACTTAAATACACCGACATACGGTATTCATACCCATAGAATATAAATCATAATCTCAAATAATAAATATTATTTAAAATTTCTTAAATAATTTAAATGACTATATTAATATTATTTTTTATAATTTTTATTAAAATGAATTATTATTATTATTATTATTATTATTATTATTATTATTATTATTAACCGAAAAGATATAAACTTACTATTCTCGTATGTACCTTTAATCCAAATACTGCAAAAACTATTACCATGATAATCTTCTAACAATTTTACTCAGTTTTAGTGTTTTTATAGTTTTAAATATACTTGTAATGTTTCATTTATAAAATTTCTTGCTAATTTTAGTATTGCCGACGCCATTATTAGGGCGAAAAGAGCGGAAACTATTGTCTATAAACATAACATGTACAAACATTAAAATGTATTAAACATAAAAATTGTTTTTATTGTAAACAATGGTCTTGGAACCAACAATTTATTTAACTATAATAACGTTTTATTTTCGTTAATTGTTGTCAAGCGTATATTATAATATAAAACCTAAGTCTTATTTGACACCGTATGCAATTAACTTAAAGCATAAGCAAATTTTTGTGGACAACAAAAAACAACAACTAATTTTTTAAATTTTTAATACATATCTTTAATAGCTACGATAACTATATCTTATTATTTTTGTTTTACAATGAAAAAACTAGATGTAAAAAGAAACCAACTAGAAGCAAGAAATTTCATAAAAATGATTGCCTAATAGTTTTACTTTTATCTTTTTATTTCTAAATAATGCATAACTTAAATGGCTGGCTACGGTTGTTCGTTTCTATCATTTTGATTTTATTGCATATTTGTTAGCAAATATTTACTTAAAAGAGAATTACTCTGATGCACAGGTGAGGGGTTCATATGTTCATAATATCTCATGCCCAAATACAAGCAACCATCAATCTTATGCAGGAGTGAGATCATAGAAATCTGTACGAAAAAAATAATGAAAACTATAAATTTCTTTAATGAAATTTCGCCAAATTCTTTGTTGCATTTGCATTTAAGTCATACTAAATAGTAAAAGTAAAATAGCTTCACAGTCCTAAACTTTATCCGACGGACATGTAAAATCTCATATCTGCAACCCATACACTTACCATTATTCATTCCTGCCATTCCAAAAGGTGTAGACCCCTGAAAAACGGGCGATGGCCCTCCAAAAGGATTCATAAGCCCCTGGGGGGGCCAACTTTGATGCGCGGCCTGATATACCGCCGCAAGAGCGGAAAACGGTGTCGGACGAATAGGTCCATGACCCAAACCACCCTCCTTTCCAAAATCCCTTTTTGTTTCGTCAGAGTCTTTGTGCGAGGGAGACTTTTGGTCTTGATTGAGATCCTCTACGTCTACAATAGAGTCATCCTCTTCCAAATCTTCCTCTTGGTGCGAATCGTAGTCATCCTCAGACGGATTGGCGGGACTGGAAGGATTTAAAGTCGAGGAACTCTGCGATACCGGTGAGCTAGACTTGGCTGGTCGCGTGTCCGCTAGCAGGGAGGCTACACTAAAACTAATATGTCCATTTTTGCTAGTCTGACTCGTCACATTGTTATCACTGTTAAGATTTTGCATAGTTTCCCCTTTCTTGTCCATTAACCCGTCCAGATCTTGGATAGTCATAATTTGGGCACTATCAGACGGTTTTTTAAGCATTAAGTTACGCGTTACCTTAATCACAATCACATGTTTTATTAGTGGTGTAATTAATTCGATCGATTAAGACCGGCGTTGCCAAGCTGTCCCGGCAAAACTGACCAAATAACTGAACGCGTATGAGTCGATAAGGGAATTCCGGTGGGGGGCGGTGCTTTTTCGTTGGGCGTGGCTACGTGCCGCCCCCAATTTAAGCACATTATTACACAAATCAACCAATAAGCTCGAGTAACGTCCCTAGCTACCTCGATTGCCGCTCAGATAAAAGGCTCGCTTTCAGGTCGAACAAACGATATGGTCCGCTGTAGTTTACCTTTATTTAATTTCTGAATTTTTAATGCTATTGTGATTCCCGTTTAACGGGCGCTTGTTAATGTCGAGTAAAAACGAGCCTTAAATTGTTGTGAATTAATTAGGAAGTTTGAAGGATGATTTTTATCATTTTTAATTATGACTTACTGGACAATTTGTGCGGCGGATGTTCCGTTTTAATTACGATTGTTTTATTTATTTTCATTTTTTATTTACAGTTATTTTAAGTTTGAATATCAGAGGCGGACGTCGAATTTTTTTTAGAGCCATCCACAATACATAAGACATTTTTTTTATTTATTTGCGTGCATAATTACACATTACAAGCACAACTACAATGCATAACTTAAATGGCTATGGTTGCCACATTTATTTACCGCACGATAAATTAAGGGTTCAAATACAATTACAGAAATTTTCCATTGGGTTCTGTGTCACCTTTAAAAAATTATTCAAAAAATGTTTTTCCAACCCCTTAGAAAGAGCGAATCGCCATCTTATTGGAAATCTTATTTAAAAAAGGAAATTGATGGTGCCCTTCTTTTTTTGAAACATATAGTAGCCCAAATGCGAACTTAAAATGAAATTGTGGCTCTATGTCAAGTAACTCATCCTGATTTGCCTCCACTGAGTCTAGATACTGTGAGTAAAATTAAGAAGCAATTTAGAACTCTAAAGCAAGAAGTATCTCTAGAGAAAAGCAACCATCGGTAACACACAACATGAAGCAAAAACTGGTGTGTGAGCTGGCATTATTAGAGATAGAATTATTGGTTGAATATTTTTTTATTGCAATTTTACTGGTCAGAGACCTCAATTTTTTACAAAATCATTGGTACTAGAATTAACACGATTATTTCCAACAGAAAATAAAGAATCCAATTTCAGCATAACCAAACAGTATTTTCTCCCAATTTTTGCCGCAATAGATAGTGTGGACGAGAAACGAAATTTAATTAATTACGCGCAAATTTTGTCATAGTTTGGGGCATTGTCAAGAAGTAAATGGTGTTCATTTTGAACGGTTGCTTAAGTAATAAATAGTTTATTATTATTTTCTATCAATTTTTAAAATTTAAATGAAAACAGTATCAATAATTGTCCTATGGTTGAAACATTTGGTATGCCACTCAGATCAAAATGATTACAAAGTTGGGTTGTTCGCTTCATGTTGTTGTTGTTGATCCCTTCTGCTTATTTCCTTTTTTTTCCTTCGATTTTTTAGTTGTCCTGCCCTGAAGAACCTAAAAAGCTGAAACACTTGTCGCTAGGTACTGTATTTACTTCTTTTTCTTCCCATCTTAAGGGAAAAAAAATTGTGCCTTACATTGGATGATTTATGTTGTTCTTTTACTCAATACATTAGGCAGACCAATAAATAGATATATTTTTTCACTTTAAGAAATCCACCAATCTCCGTGACGTAATGTCAGTTTTACTTTTTTGGTGCTAATCGTAAAACTAAGTATATAAAATTTGTTTCGCATATTTTAAAAAACTGTACAATTAATAAAAAAAGTATTAAACTTAATATATTATAAAAATACATAATTAATAGATTTTATTTTAATTACTGAGTAATTTATAATGCATAACATAAATGGCTTTTATTTATATTTTATTTTATAACAAGCATAAGTTCGAGGTGCCCACAAAATATATTTCATATCCAAACCTCAGCCATCATCCCAAATATAGAATCATAAAAAAGCGCGTTCCATATTTATACCCATTTCTCAGTCTAGATATCATGGAAGATAGATTATGGAAGCTAATTAAATTGTGTTGTCTATGTTACCTTAAATAAGTTATGCTATAAAGAACAAGTTCCAGGAGATCCTGGAGTGTTAGAATTATAAAGGTTATATAAGTTTGAAGGAAGATTTTTATCATTTTTAACTATAATTTAGTGGACAATTTGTGCGGCGGATGTTCCGTTTTAATTACGATTGTTTTATTTATTTTCATTTTTTATTCACAGTTATTTTTAGTCATAGTTTGATAACCAGAGGACCATCATTTTTAGGACCATCCACAATACATAAGACATTTTTTTCTTTTATTTACGTGCATAATGGCACATTACATGTACAACTATAATGCATAACTTAAATGGCTATGGTTGCCACATTTATTTACCGTACGATAAATTAAGGGTTCAAATACAATTACAGAAATTTTCCATTGGGTTCTTTGTCACCTTTAAAAATTTATTCAAAAAATGTTTGTCCAACCCCTTTGAAAGGGCGAAACGTGACCGAACATAATTATTTTAAATGGGATAATGCCACTTACGCCATCTTGTTGGAAATCTTATTTAAAAAAGGAAATTGATGGTGCCTCTTTTTTTTTTGAAACATATAGTAGCCCTTGACTTGATATAGATGCTTATTCGCTATAAAATGACCTAATTACCCCAAAATTATCTACTTGCCATCATACATATATATATTCAAACTTTTGTTTAATGTAAAAATGCATAGATAAATAGGTCTTTGTGAAATAAATTGGATTGAAAAATGGGTAGGTATTATAAAAAGCATTCTTTAGTAAAGTAAGTAATAGTATTGTGCTGTACCAATGTTCAAAAAGTTTAAAAATCGAAATTCTTTTGTTAAATGGGCTTGGAAACCAAATGCGAACTTAAAATGAAATTGTGGCTCTATGTCAAGTAACTCATCCTGATTTGCCTCCACTGAGTCAAGATACTGTGAGTAAAATTGAGAAGCAATTTAGAACTCTAAACCAAGAAGTATCTCTAGAGAAAAGCAACTATCCGTAACACACAACATAAAGCAAAAACTGAGTAGAGATAGAATTGTTGGTTCAATATTTTTTGATTGCAATTTTACTGGTGACAGACCTCGATTTTTTACAAAATCATTGGTACTAGAATTAACACGATTATTTCCAACAGAAAATAAAGAATCCTATTTCAGCATAACCAAACAGTATTTGCTCCTAATTTTTGTCGCAATAGATAGAGTTGTTGTTGTTTTCCTTTTACTCATTTCCTCTTTTTTCCTTCGGTTTTTTAGTTGTGCTGCCCCAAAGAACCTAAAAAGCTGAAACACCTGTCGCTAGGTACTGTCTTTACTTGTTTTGCTTCCCGTCTTAAGGGATATCTCATTATCTATGACTGTGACATATCAACTGTGACTTGTGGATGTTTTATTTTGTTCTTTTATTCTATACATAAGGTAGAGCGTTAAACAGATATATTTTTTCACTTTAATAAATCCACCAATCTCCTTGACGTAATGTCAGTTTTACTTTTTCTGTGCTAAACATAAAACTAAATATATAAAAAAAATTTCGTTTCTTTTAAAAAACTGTACAATTAACAAAAAAGTATTAAAATTAATATATTATGAAAATATATAATTAATGGATTTTATTTTAATTGCTGAGTAATTTATAATGCATAACATAAATGGCTTTTATTTATATTTTATTTTATTATAAGCATAAGTTAGAGGTGCCCACAAAATATACTTCATGTCCAAATATCAGCCATCATTCCAAATATAGAATAATAGAAAAGCGCGTTTCTCAGTCTAGATATCATGGAAGATAGATTATGGAGCTAATTAAATTGTGTTGTCTCTGTTACCTTAAATAAGTTATGCTATAAAGAACAAGTTCTAGGAGATCCTGAGTGTTAGAATTATAAAGGTTATATAAGTTTGACGGAAGATTTTTATAATTTTTAACTATGTGGACAATTTTTGAGTCAGATGTTCCGTTTTAATTATGATTGTTTTATTTATTTTTTATTTACCGCTTTTTAAGTCATAGTTTGAATACCAGAAGCGAACGCAGATCTGTTTTCATAGTTTCATGCTCAAAATCACCACAAAAATCACCGCTCTACTTGAAATCTTCGCTTTTTAATGCATAACTTAAATGGCTATGGTTGCCAGATTTAATTACCTTATTTAAACCGCACGATAAATTAAGTTTTCAAATACAAAACAGCATTTCGTCACGTAAGATCAGAACTAATCTAAGGCACATTTTATAGATTTTTTTGGAGTTGTTTTTTAATTAAATGAAAATCTTTTTATTGAATTTTCCTTAAAATATAGGAAGCTTGATAACGAAAAAAGCTTAATTTTATAGAATACCAATTAATACCAAATTGTTATATTTTACTACGTAAGATACATTAGACACATAGTAATAAAATATACACACAAGTTTCTCACAAAAAAATTATTAACAAAATAAAAATCAAACATTCTTTAATAAAATGTCAATAAATTTTTTTTTTGATGAAAAAATTAAAATTTTAGAAATGTCAAGATAAAATATTATTCCTTGTTATAAAGAATATATAAGAAGTTATAGAATCTTATTTGTCGAAATCTACTCGGTTAGAATATGCCTTACAAGCAATAATAGACAAATTAATTATTATTAAATAATTACAGCAATAACACTTTTTTGGCAAAAAAACTATAGATGACCATTTTTTTTCATAAGAGAAATTGCACTGTTATACAATTTCTCTATACTCATATTAATATCCTATATACATATAATTATATTCTTTGGTCACGCTAGTTATTTTTTGCCTATACTTTTCTAGGAGGTTTATAATTTTTTATGACTCTTGTTTGTAGTTATATTTAATTAAAATGCAGTTACGAGACAATAATACCACTAACCAAAACTCTTTATTTTTGCTCTCAAACTATCTCGTAATTTGAGTATGACACCAAAGGTTCCATCCATAGGACTATAAGACCAATAAAAATTCAAATCTTTTTAGGAAACCCATAAATGACCCAAAATATTAAAAATTTCGTCGCGTACTTTACCCATTTCGACATAATCTAATTATTATATAAATAATGTTAATTTCGTTGTTGCTACAAGTAAAACAGATCTATTTACTCGTTAAATTGTTGAGATCATCGCGACTTGTGTGGTCAATTAGTTGACATTTTTAGCCTTTTCGTAATTTTATGAACTACACTCGCGATTGTGATTTATTGATTTACAAAAAGTTTCTTCACAGATTTCCTAAAAGCGTTTACTAGGTGGTCTTTTTTTATAAGCCAACATTCTAAAAACATACTTGTTGTTGTTGTTATATTATAATAAAAGACGACTCAATTTCCTCTCAAAACAACTATTGACTTAACAAAGAAACCAACTGCACTAAACCGCTTAAACTATAATGGACACAAGATCATGAAAGAAGGCAACAAACAGTCAAAATGACTGTTTAATAGAGCAAAACCACCTTTTTAAATAAAAGCAAGAATACATCGATCACAACGATTGAATGAACAATTCCCAAATTATTGGTACCTACCGCAAATTCTAAAAATCCCCATACAATCTCTAAGTGTCATCCTTCTTTGTAACTTAGATACGGTACTCTAGACTTTTTGACGTTTTTGTTCGCATGAATGGGAACTCTCAAGTCACGGGTGGCAATGAAATAGGAATAAGGGTTCACCTTTGGTGTAATTTCGATTGTGTAGTGGAGTGGCCCTTCGGCCATGGACATTATAAACAACTATATGGGATTTTCGACCTCTTAAGCTGTAACAAATTTTCAAATTTAAATTTTATTGTTGACGCTTTTGTTTGGGAGCAGGACACCTGGGAAAGGTGGTCTTTAAGATGCTATATTTTTTGCATCTTAAAAGTGTGGCAAGGAATGCTTCTAACAGCTGTAAACTGGGTTAATATTAAGTAATGTAGCGTATTTATAGGACATGTTTTTTATGAAGCTTTGTTTTTAGACTGGGGTAATAAGTCATTCTGTAATGCTCAGAAGGGTGTTTTTTATGAGGCAGTACTGCAGCTTCAAATTATTTAGCAGAAGGATATTAATCAATTTTATTCCACTTAATCTGCATGGACGAAAGCAGAGCCATCATTCCTTTAGAAAATTTTAATAGTGAAGGTCTTAGAGGCTCAAATTAATGTCTTCCAGGTAATAATTATTGCTGAACTTATTGCGATGTGCCAGTAGTTTCTACAAGGAAAGGACTTTTAAAGAATGTATGTCTTGCTTGAATCAAAGTCTGATTTGAGCTTTTAAGACAAAAATCTAAAGTGGCATCTGCTGCAATTTGAAATAAAAACAGTAGATTGATAGAACGTTTAATGAGACTCTTTTAAAAAACTTAAAATCCAGTTGGTGTTATTGTGCACTCATGTAGGTACGATTAATGGCAAAAAATGTAAAAATATGTGTATATATTTATACCTATCTAATATAGTAGAACAGGTAATTAATCCATTTAATGTAAATATTATAATATTGTCAGAAAATATAGCTCTATATAGAAAGTTATATAATTATAATAATAATAATAATAATAATAATACTAATAATAATAATAATAATAATAACGTTTATTAATTCCCAATACAGTTACCAATTCAATATTTACATTGCTATAAAAGAAATAATAATAATATAATTGTGCGGGATTAAATGGCCTAATTTTCAGCATCCTAACAATTACGTAAGGGCTGTTAAAGCCACAAAGTAAACTGTTTATTTATTTTTTTATAATTATATATATAGGAATATATTTACAAAATAAAGAGGGAAAAAGAGAGAGAGAGAGAAAACAGTAAGAGAGATCAAAAGAAAAGAAGGCGTAAAGAAGAGAAAAGAAGAATTGACACTATAAATGCAGCGCTACGTCACATATTATATAATAAAATAGGTTATATATTAAACAAAATTTGTTTTCCAAATTGAATTTCTAAATGAGTAGACTGACAATATTAAATCACTAAGTTTATACTTATTTATCGGCTTGGCAGCATTATAGGAAAAAGATGATTTAAAAATTTCCTTATGATGTCTTGGAATGTTAACAAGATATCTTTGTCTTAGGTTTACAAGTTCTTAGTTTAATTTTATTAAAGAGGTAGTGAGAGGTGCGATTTTTTAAATTTTTTTAGTAAAAATATATAAATTTATTGTAAAAGTAAACATATCAATTTAAAAAATATATAATAAAAAAATTAAAATAAAAAATTAATTAATTAAAAAAAAAGATGGAAATAGCAAAACAAGCAAAAAAAAAACATTGTAGTGGAATTAAGATGATACACAGTTGCCTTTATGTAATAGGATTAATTTTAGGGTGTATAGGTTTCATATATATATGTAAATTGGTATTCTTTGTAACAAAATTTAACATCTTTTACTTTGTAAAGTGTTTACGTGTTTTAGCCAGTTGGTTTAACCAGTGCCAAAAAATAAAGAAAAAACGAAATTTATACCCAAGTGAAGCAATATGAAGTCTCAACGATTACGGGAATAGTATGATAAGTACTTTACGGCTATAAAACAATATATAGGGATGAAGATCGACCAATCATTTACCTAACGTGACGAAACTTTGTTCGACACTATCTTTACTTCATTTAGAAACATTTTCAAGCCGACCTTATTCCCTTTATTACCTCTTTAAAACTTAGTAAAATGAGGGTCAATGGTTTAATTGATTTAGTAGGAGTTAACGCTATATCTTTGAATAAACTATAGTATAATTATCAACTATATGGAATTCAGTTCAGTTGGAATTATTTGAAGCTTCTTTGTCGGAAAACCATTTCCGGTACTACCTCATCGTTTTTATCACATAAATATATAAAATAAGCTAACTGTTCTAAGATCACAGCAACTTTTTCACACAAAGCGAGTGATATAACGGTGATATTCGTATATCGGTGCCACTTACGTGCAAATCAATAGAAGCGACATTGCATTGATCAAATTCTAAAGTCATATTGAGTTTCCTTTAATTTCCCCCCGAAGCCGCTACAGGTTTATTTATTGTACCTGAGGAAACATTAATCATTATTAGTTTAAAGATCTTACTTGTTATTAATTGAAATTCTTTCACGTATTGCGACAACGTGAACGAACGATAGATCATAAAAAAACAGGCACACCGGGAAATCAAAGGCAATGATATTTATTAATCGGACTTAAAAAAAAGGGGAAACAAAAACTTGTTAATATCTAATTGGTCAATTTTCATCGAATCATCATTCGGTTCGCGAATTGTCATTGACAAGGCATTGTTAACTCGGCTGTCTGAGCTATTCGACAAGAGGCCGCGAGCTCGGACATTATTCACTCCTTTATTCGTCTCATTATTTGTTATTGCTTCGATTTTCGGATTCTGAGAATTCCGATTTATTGGGCCGAATTTTTGTTTTCGGATCGAACAATCGACAGATCGAATACATTGGCGTAGGCACATCAGTTTAAATCCATATTTGGTCCATCTTCTTCTCATCAGACACCTTAATATAAAAGACGGAACTTATAGGGTGAAATTATTCTTTTTGCGAATGACACATCTGTCGTTTGGCACCGTAAAAACTCAAAAACTCTTGAAAAAATAGTCTCGGAAGACCTCACAAAAATTAAAAGGTGGAGTTATGCAAACCGCCTTGTTTTTAATGTTGGCAAATTAAATATCCTAAGTTTTAAATGCGATATAAAAAATATAAAACTTGGGGATAATCCTCTTGACAATAAAACTGTATCAAAATTTTTAGGAGTTGACATTGGCAGCCAACTGCGTTTTCAAGACCATATCTGTAAATTAAGAAAAAAGCTTTCTTTAGGATTCTTTGCAGTTAGGTATGTTAGGTTGGAGTTGGGAGTTGAAATGGCTAGGACAATCTATTTTTCTCTTTTTGAATCCCATCTCAGGTTTGGCATCGCTTTTTGGGGTTCAGCTAGCCAATATTTATTAAAAATACCTTTTCTATTTAAAAAAAAGCAGTTCGTTTCATGGCAAATGTTCACCAGAGAAAGTCCTGTAGACCACATTTTAAAACACTCCGAATTTTGACTCTCGCTTCGGTATTCATACTTGAGACAGCTAGTCTTGTCTTTAAACACTGCAATCAGAAAATAAATAATAACAGAGCCAACCTTCCAACTAGATAAGAATTTACTGTTCCTTTACCGAGTCCGAAAAGTACTCTTACTGACAAATCATTTATATATTAGGGAAGGAAAATATTTAATCATCTTCCTTGAATATATCCTGTCTTTGTCAGGCAGTTTAGCGAAAAATTAAAAACTTTTTTTATTGGATGAGTCTTTCTTTATATACCATGAGAGAGTTTTTTGACACATACATATATATATATATATATACATACCCTCCTTATTGAGAACCTAGCAATTCTATTTTAGGCATATGTTTATACTGGTGTCCACTTATTCTTTCTTTTTTAATTTAAAAAGTGTTAATGTACTCTACCAAATTTTAATCTGTGGACTGTCTTTTAAATGTTTTGTATCTAATTGTACTCATTTAACTTCTACATGTTTTTTAATTTTATATATAATTACCAATAGTTAGATTGTTACGATTTCATCATTAGCCTGCTTTTGTTGATTGAAAACTTTGTATTTCTTAACAATAAAGTATATTCTTATTTTATCTTATATAAGTGATATTTTACAAAGCTTCTGAAGTTTGAAGCATATGTCTAACACAAATAGTAGTATCTTAGATTTGTTCAAAGCATAATAAAGGATTACTTATGCTTTGAATTGATTTGTTTTTCTCTTTTTTTCTCTTTTATTTTTTCAATGCCTTGTTCGAAACCAATCTTTAACACTAGGCCTATATTCTGAATACAGCTTTTTCAGTGTTATTTTTCGAAAGTCTTACTTCTACTATCATATCATAAGGAATATTTTACTCACAGGTCAACTAGTGATAATTCGGGAAATGAAAGATTCTAGTTTACTTCTTATCATTACCTAAGCAGAGCTTAGAGAAAAAATAAAGTTTATCCACCTAATTCATGAGCAACTATTCATAGAACATTCATTTGACAATGGGTAATTAAAAATGCTTCGGTCATCCTCCACTAAATTTATTTAAAAAATTATTAATCCTACATGTTTCAGACATATGGACATAGGAAACATGTCTATCATCAGGGATTTATAAAGAACCAAGGAAACTTATAAGATAAAGATTCAAAGTGTTAAGATACAAAAGGTATTAAAATTACTTACACAAATTGAGGGTTTTCGTCAATACATATAAAAGCTATAGTGCCTCTGGCAAGGTCAAAAGATTAAAACAACTAACAATGAATAAAAATGGCATCTACAATAATGATTAAAAAAGCCTAATTAATTAACGAATAAATAATTGGATGTTGAAGACATAAAACTTACATTAAGATGCATGAGCAAGGGACTAAAACTAGATCTACACAAACATTAAAATCACATGATTACAACACTACGATAATTGTTACGTAAACAAGAACTGAGAACAAAAGAACCATATAAATTTTCAAAAGATCGGGTGTGCCTTATTTAAAATACAAAAGTAGACTTTAATAAGTTGGCCACAGATAGCGGTACTAGAAACGATACTTATAAATAAAATATAAATGTTTTTGACTCTTTTGGCGTTATAAATTAGCATTAAAATTTAATGAATTAAAAAAGTATGCGGATGAATGATTTATTTGGTCATTATTCTGTATAGCCCTATTTACCTCTAAAATTTCTAGTAAATCTAGTTTATTACTTTTATGGGAGAAATGTAAATATTTGGTGTCTAAAAGAGGATCGAAGTTATTCATTTGAGCTAAGCTTAGTTAGGCGAAAGCTTAATACATCTAAAAGTATGTAATATAACTGCATTGCATCACTGGTCAATTTGTAAAAGTAAACTTCTGCTGTATTTCTCTATTTAACTATTGAGGTTTCACAGGCATGAAAGTAATAAACTTAGAGTTAATCGATAGTAGCTAATTTAAATTAACCTCTGATATGAGCTTTTAAAATAGAAATAAAAAGTGATACCTACTGCTATTTACAATAAAAATAGCACATTGAAAAAATTTCTAATGAGATGCCTTTAGAAGACCTAAAATTAATATAAATCTAGTTAGTGTTACTATAGTTATAAACTATATGGTACTAATGGAACTCCTCTTCCAATACTTAATTTTTAGTCTTGAAAACACTTACATCTCCTATACATTAGACAAAATGTTCAGCTAATTATCTCCAAAATTACTAACAATAAAATCAAAGTTTCTAAGTACGACTTTACTTTCAGTTTCATCATATTTCACTAAACGAAATTAAAATGAGTTTGTTATTATAAAACTTAATTAACTTGATTTCACTCTTTACGAGACTCAGATTTAATTTATTATAATTTAGTAGAATTCTTGGTTTCAATCCGATCAAGAAAATCAATAAGCAAACTATCGATCGTAATATTAAATAAATAAATAAATAATATTAAGCTTACTCACAGAGACAGTTACCTCTGAAATGTTACCATTGAAGTTTTTATCTTCAATCAAATAATTATTTTAAAAATATGATTGATTTTCAATGACATAGTAAATGATGATAATTGATTTTTTAGATTCCAGGATTTGTCAACTATTTTGATATCGTAACAATTAGCTAATTGGATGTTGCTAGTAGTACAAATCTTCAAAATGGTTGATTAGTAGTTTTGATTGTTTTTTTTTCTAGATTCTACAGCAAGACGTCGTCCACGGCCTAAAGCTATAATAAATCAAATTAATTCTGACATGATTTCTGCATCAGGTCTTACATGGAAATCTGATCCAATTGCCCGGCGAAGGCAAATTGCTGCTAATGTTATGAAAGACGCGCCAGGTCTCAAAAATTGAGTAAATCCTAAAACGCCACTTGAAGCGATTCGACTTTTATTCGATGACGACACTATCGAATTTATTTCGCAATATACGAACCAGAAATTCGCCCTTGTAAAAGAAAGCACTCCACAATCTTCTTTCATATAAGAATCTAGGAGTTTTGAAAGAGAAGAAATATTAGGCTTCTTGATAATAGCAGGTGCTTACAAGCAAAACAAAGATCCGCTTATCAACTTATTCAATGAAGAGAATTTGCCAATTTATAGAGCTACGTTTTCATACTACCGTTTCCAACTACTCCAAAAATGTATAAGGTTTGATGATAAAACTACTCGAGATGTTCGTAAAGAATACGACAACTTTGCTGCAGTAAGAGATATATGGGAGCGTGTCACAGGCAAATTTCCAGACTTTTTGGCTCCTTCAGAGTCAGTTGTAATAGACGAGGAGCTTATAACATTCCATGGCAGATGCAAATTCCGTTTATATATTCCTACAAAACCTGGTAAATATGGGATTGAAGCTAATGTGCTCTGTGACTCAGAAAACTACTATTGTTTTGCTGCAGAACCATATGCTGGAAAAGTAGTCAATTAGCCCAAAGATTAAAATAGTGGTCCAGAAGTCCTAAAACGTCTTGTAGAATTAGCAAAATTGCAGAATAGTGGTCGCAATATCACAATGGACAGAAAATTTACGTCAGCGCCAACAGCAAATGCTTTGTTGGAATAAAACTTACAGTCGTGGGAACAATAATGAGTAACAGAAAAGATCTTCCACCAGAACTAAGACTACAATCGTTGAAGGATGCAACTCCCAGCACTATTCGCTTTGCTTTTCGGAACCGTGAAACATTTGTAAGTTATGTACCCAAAAAGAAGAAGGTCGGCACTGTTCTTTCTACACAACATCATAAAATGCAAGTGAAAAATGGCAAGCCAGAAATTATTCTGTACTAAAACCCCACAAAAGCCGGCGTCGATACGCTTGATAAATGTGTAAGGGCATGAAGCTGGCCGATGGCTTATTTTTTTCAATCTGATCGATATAGTTGCCAACAACTCCTATATTCTTTTCATAAAAGCTAACGAGAACTGGGCAAGAGAGAATCTAAAACAAAAATCTGGGAGAAAAATATTTCTAAAATGCTTAGGCAAGGAGTTGTTTCAAATCAACTTGAGAAATCGTTCAAAGTCTAAGGGACTTCAAAATAAATATATAGTTTCTTTGAAAATTTTTGGTTTGGAATGTCAACAGGACCAGCACACAACAAGAGGTTTAGTTCATCGAGAGGCAAATGGACCAGCTACTCGGTCCGCTGTGCAGAAGATTCCCAAAAAAGGAAGATGTTTTATTTGTCCAAGATCGGCTGATAGAAAACATATGAAGGCATGTTCTAATTGCGAAAAGTATATTTTTCCTAGGCATACGGCCAGCGAACAAATTAAAACAACTAGACATTGCAAAATCTGTAATAATAGTTAGGTTTTTTGCACACTTATTTTTTATTAAAGTCTTTAAAAAAATAAAATTTTTTTTTTAATAAGATCCTTGATTTTATTACTTAAAAAAAAGCACCTACACACACAAAAATCTGGGGTCAGTCGCTAACCCCCCTGTTCCGGTTTCAAGGAAACCTGGGGTTAGTTTCCATATTCTCCGGGTACACTGTTAAGGTCTCAGTGCTACTGTTAAGAGCATATTAATTTCGAATTTATTGTTTTCTCTCTTCTTTTACATCTTATTGTTATTCGTCTCTTTAAAGTTTACTTATAAGTGCATATATGAGTACTTGGTACTTTTCTTTCTTTTCATTGTTTCCTATAATTTTTTTTTCACTTTGAACTTTTTTACTTCTTTGACTATTGAAATGACTGCTTTTCTCTTTTTTTTTATATTCTTCTCTAAAGTTCTAAGTTACTGTTTGCTTTTTCTTCTTCCTTATTTCTACTAGTTCTTTTTCTCTTATAACTACTTTATTTATTTTTTTTTAATACAAAATCAAATTTTAATACATTTTTAATACAAAAAATGAGATATTTCTGATCTGGGATCCCTATTTTTTTCTTCTTTCTTTCTTCAAAATAGTTGTTTCAATAAAGTTTGTATTTAAGTAAAATAATAATTCATGGTGATTAAGCTATTTAGTTAGGCGGTAAATTTGTCCTACAAGTTATTATCATCAAACATCAGTTTGACTTAACTTCTTATCTAACACTGTGTAACCGATTAACCCAGTTAATCAACATTAGGTTGATAACCAGTCAATTCAGTGGTTGTAACGAAAACTAGAACTAGTCATATTAGAGGTATTCTTCCAGCAACTTCTCTAAAATCTCATTGAAGAACTTTTAATACATATTTTTTCTAAGAGTGTTTTACTTAAATAGTGAATTTTCTGTTTATCTCTCCTTTTTTTTGTCATTGCGTTTCTTAATGTTTATTAGTAATAATCTTTCTTTATTTAGCAAAATCTGCTACATAAAAACAAAATACATAGAAAAAAATACAAACTAATAAACTAAAATATAAAACCAAAACAAAACTAAAAAATAAGGATAATATTACAATAATAGTGCTGGTATAAGGTACGAGTATTGTTGGCAAATAAATATGTTTAAGATTATGCATTCACATATGAGTGGGAATATACAAAATGCATATAAAAAACTACGCATTATTTTTTTTTATTTAACTTAAATGTTTTCTTCTTCTTCTTCAACTTCTTCTTACTCCTTTTCCTGAGGTTCACTTGTATATAGTGCATATACGAGTCCTGCAATTAATTAAACATGCTTTTTGACGAATATTGATCAAGTAATATTTAAATTCGGTTAACCTAAAACAGTTTACATGCAATGGACAGACTCAACATAAATCATATTGCTTTTTAATTTTCAAGACTTTAATTTTCTTGAGAAAGGCCTTACTAAACCTAAACGCTATTTATGTTTACTTCCTGTTTCTAATATCTTCATCATCATTTTTATTGCTTTCTCTCATAAATGCATATGCCTGTAATTACTTTTAATAAGTGATGTTTCTCCTTTAAATGCTATTAAAATCATGAAAAAATATTATTTAGATTTAGGATGGAGCCTTGGACAGGTGTTCACATCTAAACTTTAATAATAAAATTTTTATTTATTCAAGAATTCAACCGTTCATAACGATTGCATTTTCCCTATATGTCTTAACTAATAAAATTTTAGATATCTTAAGTAAATTAAATAAATTGTTAAAGTGAATACCCTATGAACTATCACTAGTAGTATCAATAGGGAAAAAGAGAATGCTCGTGGTCCATATTTCCTCTACATAATATGAAGATCGATGATGGGAGATGACTGATGATGCTGGTTTTTCAAAAATGATACTATTAGTTCAATTTTTCTGTTAAAATTAACTTAAGACTTCGAAGTGGGACGCCTATGTCCAAAAACTGTCACCTAATGAGCTTTGCAAATTGCTTGTTACGAGGCAAGCATCGAAAAACGAAAAATGAAGACAGACAACCTCCGCCGGAGAGCATCACCACCAGTTCATCTTCAATGGAGCTGCTGCTGCACCATCACCAGATAAAAAGAAGATGGGACGAGTGAGTTCAGCGTTTCCGAATTGATACGGCCGTTGCAATTAGATATAATGATCACTTAATTGTGAGTTATTGGCCTTGTTAACGGATTTCTTGTTAAAATTATGGACGGGCCGCGACTCATGTCGGCGTTTTTGACTTTTAGCCAATAGTCGTTTACTTGATGGTCACGATGCGATGAGAAGAATTTTTTTTGAGGATAAAACGTGTTGAATTTTTATTTTGTAATTTTACGCTGGATTTTTCTAGTGCTCGTGTAAAGGAATCAACCGCTGGTTTTATTGGTATTAGGAGTGAGGAAAGTGCTACTTTGCCGCACACCAGCAAGAGGTATGAAGGGAACTATTTTGAATTATTTCCGTTTTTCTTATTCCTCTCTGTCATTTTTTTGTCCTATCTCTACTCAATGCATATTGATTTGCTAATAAGAAAGGCTTAACAATTTTTTTTTCTTTCTTCAGCTTGTTTTCCTTTTTCATCTTCTTCAACTACTTTACTTTTATTATATAATAATAATAAAAAAATAAATCCTACTATTGTGATTGTAAAATCAAGACTTTAAGCTACAGTAAATCTTTTATATACACAATTATTTAAAATTTTGCTTATTATGTACTACATTCCTAAATATATTGGGTACATAATGATTTGTACTGTAAACCTCACGGTCCTTTTTAGCAATATTTTATGGCCTAGATATTCATTACGATAGATCACATAACATTGAGATTTTTCAAAGTCAATTGTTATATATTATATAATTGTTCAATAAGGCCAGGACTAGATTTTCACTTAATAGGATAATCTTAACATTTTCCATATGACAGTAATATATAAGAACATTAAATATTAATCAATATAAAGCTGGATTGTGCAATTAATTACATTGCACAATATAACAATTGCCTCTGAACTACCTAAGTACCTTGTAATAAATAAATATATTAATTTAAAAAGAGCTGAAATTAAAATTTGTTGAAAGTGGTACTACTAGTTCTTAATATTTACTGTTCAATTACATATTACCAGAATTCCTTAAATGAACTACATTGAGTCCATGTATTAACTATTGTGTGTTCGTGAAAGGGAGTCAATGACTGGTTTTATTGGTATTAGGAGTAAGAAAAAGTGCATTTTTTCTGTTTTTCTTATTTTTCCCTGGCATTTTTTTGTGCTGTCTCTACTCAATCCATATTGATCTAGTAAGAAAGGCTTAACAATTTTTTTTTCTTTCTTCTGCTTGTTTTCCTTTTTTATCTTCTTATTGCTATTTATTTTTATTGCTTCCACTTATAAATGATGCATATACCTGAAATTACTTTTATTAATAAAAGATGTTTCTCCCTTAAATGTTATTAAGATCATAAAAAATATTTTTTAGAAGTAGAATAAAGTCTCAGGCGATTAGTCACATCTAAACACTTATCATTAAAAAAAAGCAATTGCATTATCCCTTTATTTCTTGCTAACCAAATTTCAGATATCTTGTATAATTAAATGACCTATTAAAATGAACACTCACTAGTACCTTTATACTCACTAGCTCACGGGGGTACCAAATATTTATTACTTGGATCAAATGACGTCACGAGGACTATTTTTTCGGTGTAAACGGCAGCGCACTAAAATTTAATACGCGAATTTGATGCTTCCCAAACAGGGTAAATTAAATTTAGTTTTTTTCAATGTAAACATGTAGGACCTTTATTAATTGAAGTACCAAAAAAGACAAGTTTGACATTTTATTGAATGTTAGATTACGAGGTTTTTAATTTTGTACACGAAAATAAAGAAGAAAATACAGGGACAGGTTTAAGCCTTGAAAAAGAAATTATTAGTGTATTTTTATTATCTTTAAACAATAAGACTTTTAAAGACTCAGAGGTTATAATTGTTTGTCTAAACTCACTTCAACTGACATTTTGATCCTAGAGATAATCCTGGAATAATTTAACCCTTAAAATCAGTCCTTGTAAACAGGGCTGTACTAAATAAAAATAGTGAATCATTTGATCTATGGACCTAATATGAGTAGATCTGCGCGTTGTAAACGTAGCTAATGACTAACTTTAAGATTATCAAAACCTCCATCTTGGAGATCCCTGAATATCATAAGAAGTGGATAAATAGTCGATAGGTCTTTCCATGTAGCTCTGGAATCTCCTATAGAAATTTCCTAAAAATATTTTGCTTAAAAATTGAAGTTTCTATATCTCTTCTTCGTTGTCTTCTTCTTCTTATTTTAAAACGGTGTCTTGTTTTTTCAAAGTTGTAGCCTAAATTGTAACTTCAATGTCCAGCTTTCGTACCAACGTTTTGTTTCAACGTCTCGTTGTGGTCTGCGAGTGGTTGGTTTGGCTTCTTTTGCGATTTTAGCTAGTCGATTCGGGCATTCTGTCGACATGATTTCTCCATGCTCTTTGTCTTGTTCTGCACCATCTTTTAACATCTTGTATAGCACATTGGGATCTAATATCGCTGCTTCTCACTCTGTCCCTAAAAGTCTTTCCTATAATTGACCTTAGTCTTTGTTTCTGCAGCGTAGGTCATACACATCTTGTATATTCACTTCTTGATTTCGATACTCAAATTTATTCCTTCATATTACATCTCGAAGTTATCCTAATACCATAGCTGTCAACATTGTTTGTGCTCGAACTTCTTCTTTTAGGTTTCTATTTTATTGTGATATTAACACCTAGATATTTAAAGGACATGTCTTACGCTTTCATTATAGATCGCTAAGTTACATAGAAATCTATTAACATACCATGACTACTTACTATTTAAATATTTCAGAGCGTTTTCAGAACCTTTTCACTATTGATAAATGTTAAAGTAGTTACTATTCAGCATTGCTATTAGCAAGAGATAAACTTATTTCTAGATCAATCATTAGCATTTGAAAGCCTAATCATACTAATAGTAAGATCACAACAGTTGACTCAAGCTGTTTTTCATTCTACAAAGACTGAAAATATCATTAATCTAAAACAAGTCCTTGTCTTATTTTTTTTATTTATCCAAGTGCATCTACTGACATTCTACAACTTTGTCCTTACTTATTAATTATTTCAGCGCATTTTCAGATTCTGTAAATTATTGACGGATGCTGGAATAACCATTTATTATCGAAATTAGCAAGGGATTTTAAAAAATATTTTTAGATTGATCAGTAGCATTTAGAAAACCTAATCATACCAAGAGTTAATCCTATCAGTTAGCCTAAAGTGCTTATAAATCTATTGGTGTAACGCCGATTGAGAGCGTCATTAATCTACAACTAATGCATTTCTTTTTGTGCCTCTCGTTTTTTTCTTCTTGTCATTCTTCAGCTTTTTCTTCTTCGACTTTATTGTACTTGAAGATATGTTGAAGTTCTTGTTTTAGTTTTTTACATTTATCCATGGAGATCATGCCATGACTGTTTAATTATTTCAGCGCATTTCCAGAATCTCTTAATTATTAATAGATCTTGTTGTCTCTTTGTCTCTATTAGTAGGAGATATCTTATTTTTTACCTAAGTTTAACAAACCGCTCTAAGAATAAATATATTTTTTTAACAGTCCCACATGTTTTTTAAGCTATATTAACCTTAAGAAGCTGTTAATTAGCAACAATTATAGCCAATGATATTAATATAAACTGCTACGTAAAACAGCTGTAAAATATGTTAAAAGTATACCCACCGAAAGTCGTAAAAGGTAGGATTTATAGTTAAGCTTGGAAATTCCGGGGTGCTATTTAGATGTCTTAGATAACGATCGTCTTCTTTAGTTTTAAAATTTTATCTTTCGATCTGGAACCGGATCATTAACTTATTTAATTCGAGGCGAGAGGAAACGATTTTTTAGAATGTCCAAAACATACAAATATAGAGTTTACTTCGTGGGTCTCGTGTCCTATTATGTTATGCCTCAAAAAAAAAAAATTAAATTCTTATCTAAAATTTCGACTGATTCTGAACTAGTTTTTGTCGTCAGTAAATCAGTCTGGCGCGCCTTATCACCAATAATTCATTATAATAAATGTCCCTATTTACTTATTTCAACGATTTCAATAAAGCTCTGTTTTATCAACAATTACGAGTAACAAGACCACACACTTACATGTCTACAGGCAATTATTCCATGTAAATAAGTAATTAAAAATATTTCTAAATTAGTGTCGAGAAGGGGTCAATAATATTCCCGATAAGCGAACGATTGATTTATGGTTTTATCAAGGCGTGATAAGCGGTTAATTAATTGTGTCATTTCGAGCGATAAGCGGTGAAATAACTAAAAGATTTTTACTTTAATTATATAGACTTCGGCACTTTCTCACTTAAGGGCCATAAAAAGGATAAATGGGTCTAAGTGTGATAAAATGTCACTGTTTCTTGCTACTTTATATTTTAACGGCTTAAAGGGAAACGGTTTTTTTTTTGTTCTTATTTAGTTTGAAATATGAACTTGATGACATTTGAAATAAATCTTGATTGGGTTTTAGTTTAGACACTCAAAAGTGGGAATTATTCGTTTTAAAGTATCGTGTCGGGAAAGCGATTGGTTAAAAAATACTTTTTTTTATCAGTGTTATTGATGTTAAGTTCATTTCAAATATTATGGTTTTTTTGCTCAAAATTGCTGTTTTAAGTATATAAAAAACTGATCAGATAAAAAGGCAAGATTTTGCGTCTCTTAAGACCTATATCCTGGACTCAGCTGAAAAATAAGCCACGAATTATTATGAAATAAGTGTTTTCGCATGTAATTGGATAAACCACATTAAAAAAACACAATTTTAGAAGGATACCGAAAATATTAGAGAATTGAGACAGGGATATGTCCGAAATAGTCGAGATTTTGGCTCTCCTAATACCTATATCCTAAACGCAGTTGAAAAATAAGCCACAAATTTTTATAAAATGAGTGTTTTCGTAGGTAATCTTACAAAAAAAAGCATACATGAATTATAGATTTTTTTGCCCTCTACATTTTTGCAATTCTTGCGATGGTAAAAAAAAAGTATTTCACAGTGCAAAATGGGAAAAAGAAATTTTTGGTGACTTTGGCGCCTTCTAGCTTTTCCAATTTTTGTTCTACAGCTTTGGGCCTATAAGATGAATTTTAAACAATAAGATTCTCTTCAATTTATGTATAAGTAATTTTTCTGTCCGACCTACGGTTTAGCCAGAAAAACGAATCCAAAATTTCTTTGAGTTTCCCAAAAAACGGGAGAAAAGGGTCTCTCAACTTTTGGAATTTAAGCTTCTCTCATGAACGACTATTGATCCTCCAAAAATCAGAGAATCGGATATTTTTTTTCTAAAGTAGCCTTTTTCCATGACAAATTGACTGTAGTATTATTATAAAATGTGTGTTTTCGTAGGCGTTTAAACCACAATAAGAAAACACAATTTTAGAATGATACCGAAAATATTAAAGGACTGAGACAGGGATATGACCGAAAAAACTCGAGATTTTGCGAATTTGTCTTATGACTACTGTAACGAAAGTAGAAAAAAAAAATTGTAAAGGCTTTAATTAAGTTCTTTAATCAACCCTCATTAGATCTCAAAGAATGGGAGACATCTAAAATGTTTGATTATTAATTACAATTAAAACTTCTTGAGCTCCAGGGAATAAAAATTCAGCCAAAAAATTATCCACGATCCATTCAATAGTTTTGAAAAAAACATTAATTTTATTGGTCCTTAACCAACTTTAGAATTCACAACTTTAATGGTTCAATAGGTTAAATAGATCTGATTGGTGTAAACACATCTCAACCATTTCATTAATAAGATTTTGCTATCACGGCTTTACTGATAGTGAAGGAATTCTTGCTAGCTATCCTAATCTTCATTGAGAAGCTGGTTCAGAAACTATTTCTCACGATGGTTGTGGTTATTCACAACATTCATTCAGATTGATCCAGTTGCACCTTCACGCGTAGTTATGTGGATCTGTCTTTCACAGTGTCTTTCTTGTTTGTCAATGATATTTTTTGATTTATTGCTTATCATTTTTCTTCTGTTTATTTAATTTCTTTTTTCATTTTACTCTTTCTTCTTCTTGTTGCGCTGTCTCCCTTTGAAGGTTGGCAATACTCGTAAATAATGAATGAATTATGTCGTCTCCTCCTAAATTTTTCCCGCTATTATCAACCGAAGTATTTCATATTTATCTTTTCTCATTAAATGTTCAATATATCTTAATTTGTGCTCTTTGATTATTACTTTTTGATCCAGGATATGTGTATTATTCTCCCATAAAAATACATTTCGAGAGCTTCATGACGTTTTCCTAGCGAGAGATTAGGGGTCCAGCTTTCACAGCCGTACAGGAAGATGAGGAATACGTAGAAGCATAGTATACGTCTAGGTCAAGCCTGATAAAGAAATTTTTCATGCCGATAAATGTCGTGGACTGTTCAAATATATATATATTATAGCAAGACTTCGTAAGAGTAGGCAAGTGTGTAATTTAGAGAGGCTTAAAATTCATTTTAAGGTATTCGCATAAACGTGCTTACTGATTCTATAGATCAAATGATGGCGTTAGAGAATGCAAATTTCCCTAAATGACCTAAATCCGCATATCTATAATGACAATTATCTGGTGGCTGATGTTTTAGGAGTCGGACCGTGAAAAAAGTCTCGGGTGCTGGCGCCCCGGTGCTCCGCCCCGTAATACGAGCCCATGTCAAGTCGGTGTCCCCGCTGCGTGAGCCCCCTTTGCGCCAACCGATGCCGCCCGACTCAAATTTGGGTGACGACCCGTTTTGCGTCGTTACGTCAATTTGCCATTAGTTATGCTTAATAAAAACTGCATTTTTTTTTGCCGAAATCGCCTTAAAACCTATTAATTTGGACCCATTTGTATGCAAAAAAATCTTCTATTTTACATATTTTATTGTTTTGTGTGTAAGATTTGGATTTCCGTTCATGTAGCAACTGATAGCAGAGAAGGTTTTGCTAACAGCCTTGGAGGTTGAAATTAATAATCAGTAACTTGACTCTACCGTTTAATTATGCGTAACATAGAAACTAAATCCCGTTTAGGAGAGTATGGTCGTATCCTTTTAAGTTATGCATAATATATAAAATTAAATAAACATTTCATGAATATTGTGAAATAAGAGTACATTGACCAAACGTACTTTCGATCAAATAATATTCAAGCAATAGTTCTGAATTATATCCAAGCTACTTATTAAGCTCATATAGAATAAAAGTATACATAAAATACTGAATAAACTTTCTATTATTAGGTTTAACTTTATAACACAAACAGCCGTTTTCCCACACCTCAAATGTTACTTAGATATTATATAACACTTTTTATTTTTGACAGTACAATAATTGTTGGAGGGTGACAAGTAATTGTAATAATTTCTAACATGAATATTTTAATTAACGATAATTTTTAAAATTCCTAAAATTTATATGATATATATAAACCAGCGCATAGTTTTCGTAGTTTTAATGTTTTAAGATTTTTAGAAAGATTTTGGATAACTGCTCTAGACATTTCAGTTTAATAGAAGACCAAATAGAATTTCCTTATGATACGTAAATAAAAACTAAAATAAGCCAAAAAAATTAACGAGAATCTATTCTAGAAATAATGGTGTAATAGACGAATCAATATACTAGGTCAATAGACTATACCAATCGACTTTTAATTTTCTTACAATTTTTGGCTAATGGAATTTATATACCTTTTCATAAAAAGGTTTCCTTAAGGTTTTTTTAAAAGTTTTCCCAGATTTATTGGTGCTTTATTAAATTTTACTTAGTTAAAATATATATAGCATATAGAGTAAAGCGGGGAAATATGGCAACATAAATGTCAATTGCTCACATTCTGACCTCCATCGGACCTACTCGCAATACGAACACTGAACCTTAGAGCGTACCCATGTAGGTTTGCGACGTGAAAACTCTCGTTGCCATATTCTCGTCGTCAGAAAGAGTATAATCATAAATGTCCAATGATACGGTACTGCCATATTACCTGCACCCATGGGTAATATGGCATCTAGCTCAGGGTAATATGGCAACATGTTTTCGTTATGTAAAAATTAGGAATTAGGAGTTTTTTTTAATAAAAAATGCTAATGATTCCAAAAACATAAATTTATTTCTAATGAAAAAAGTCAAATACAAAACATGAAAACTTATTAATATAATTCCTAGTGGCTACTAGTAGATATCCTCTAATTTAACTGTTTCTTTAAGCAAATTTGGATAATGGCATACATTCTTCGCAAAATCTGTCAGATCTCGTCCATATCTCATGGATCCATTAAATTTCATACATGTCACGCACTGAAGCCAGTCGCATTTGGGACCTTTTTTGTCGTAAAATGACATTATGCGCTGAAATTCTGATTCATCAATATCGACTTCGGATTCGTCGTTTTCCTGCGTTACTACTTTTGTGTTTCGGTATCTGACGAAGAAGGGCTTGGTAGTTCTTTGGTTTTCTTCTTTGGTATCCCGGTTTTCTTCGTTTTCTTAATATTTTGTATTTTTTTCCGTTCTTCTCGTTGTTTTAATTTTCTGTTATTTTCTTCTTTCTTTGTCCGTTTTGCAGAAATTGCTTCTGGTGAAGTTAGTATCTCGGCATGTTGTTTCCGTTTATAGCCACTTGGTCCTGGTTCGACGCGTGGAACCAGTAAATTTGCTTCCTCAAAAAGGTTCCTCAACTGCAGTGACATTACCTGGTCTGGGATCATTCTCCTCCTCACTGGAAATCTCTTCTGGGTTAAGACTATCTTCAACCGATGGTTCGTCGTTGACCATAAAAGCATAATCGGGAATTTTTTCGGAATTAAAAGGGTAAATCCCACATGTTCTAAAACCGGAAGTCCCGTTTTGAATTGTTGCAGCCTTACACCAGGCAATATTTAATAGTTGGGCAAATTGCAATCGGTTTAGTTTTCGACCAGGATTGTTATGTATCCAGTTTTGACAAGTTAGAGCCCAATAGGCTTTCAAGGGCTTAAAGAATGAGCGATCAAGCGGTTGGAGCCAATGAGTGGTGTGGCTGGGCAAACAAAACAGGATCACGTCATTCGCTACAGCAAAATCTAAGAGTTCGACATTGGAACAGTGCGAGGAATGTCCATCCATAATTAATAGAACCTTACCGGTACCTTTCCGCGGAATAAAAAAGTCTTTAAACCATTGGAAGAAAATTATACCTTGATTTTAAATTAAATACCTTGCCGCCAGGTGGTAGGCCATCTTCGAATTCCCGTTTTGTATTTTTGCCCTTAAATATGCAGCAGGGTGGGAAAAAAGTTCCTTTTGCATTTACACAGGTTATAACGGAAATAGTTTCTCCTTTTTCAGTGCTTGTGATACAATTTACCATTTTAGCGCCTTTTGTTACCACAACTTTGCCTGGATTGTTATTCAATTGCAATCCTGTTTCATCGAGATTAAAAATCTTTTGTGGGGTATTCAATAAATTAAATTCAAAATATTGTGTACATTCTTGTTTTGTCATGCCCTTGGCCTTGGCAGTAGACATACCTTGAGCCTTACGAACAGCCAGTACAGGGTGTCTTCTCATAAAGGCTAGAAACCAGTCTTGTCCTGCCATTTTCCGTTCAGTATTGAATTTATGTGGAATATTTTGTTAGACCACAAAAGAATAAGCAAGCTTTCTTATATCATGAGCAGTTAAAGCAAAGCCATGTTTTGTATATATTTGGCTAAACTAGCTTCTTATTCCATAGTAAGTGAGCCTTTGCGACCTAATGCCATCTTATCCAAATTTCCGGAACACATTCTTCTCATTAAGGTTCTAACTGGAACATTATAACTACGACTTATTTCCCGAACCAACCCTTTGCCTGCACGAATATCACTTACTGCATTTCGAAGATCTACTTCTGACCATTGGGCCCTTCTATTTTTCCGAATATAAGAACGTGGCATTATGTTTATCTGGGATGATAAAAAAACGAATCACCATGAGCTATACCTATCAAAAAAGTACTTGGGGTAATATGCCGCACTTGCATTTTCATGCGGCATATTACCCCACGGTGCAACACCAACGTTTCAACTGAAAAGCAAAAACCCGGTGTAAATACAGTCAGTGGCGAAGGTGTTAAATGTTAGGTTATGAATCTCACCTCGCTACAGCAACGTGGATTATTTGGTAAAGTCCAGTGCAACGATATATTAGAATGGTCACCCGTCAAAACACCAGCATTTTACTTGTCAAACAATGTAAATAGAAGGTGGATGACATTGTTTGGCAGGTGGAATGCTGGTGTTTTGACGGGTGACCATTCTAATATATCGTTGCACTGGACTTTAGTTTTTGGGGTTTATCGCGCACTAAATGATGAAAATTATAGAAAATCAGTAAACAGGTGGTTGATTACGTTAATGTCGACAGGTTACTATGGTAGTGCGATGGCGTAACCGCCAGAGTGAGCTATGAGCGAACTGAGGCATATTACCCGATGCGGCATATTCCCCCGCTTTACTCTATTACATCCGGTATCTGAAATGAACTAAAGTATAAACTAAACTCTCAGGAGGATGTATGGCGGAAATTTATCTTGTGGTAAATTTAAATTTAATTAAGTATTTTAATTAATTTAAATAAACCTTTAAATTTAAAATTATTTGTAAAGCTTAAAAACTTAATTTCTATAATATGTACCCTTTTCACTCTCGGCATGTCTCTTTTATAATATATAAAAGTAGTATAGAAGAGACGTTAAGGACATGACATATTTTATATTACGAGTTATTATAAGAAATATTTTGACCTTTTATACCCTCTTAGGAGTCTGGTATAATTTTACTGGTAAAGTAAATAGTCACAGACAAGTATAAACTTTGATATAAGAAATTACAAATGTATGTATCAGAAGGACCAATTACTGAAGGGATTTTTTTTTCTAATATTCACAATATGCTATTAAGTTATGCTTTAATAATAATTATAATTTTCATGCAAAAGTATTTAGGAACCGATTTTTTTAAATAAATATCCAAGTTACAGGATACAAGAGATTCAGAATTGTTCTATATAATATTTTTTAGACATATATAATATTTTAACAATGTTTTTATTTTTAGCACCTACTGGCACCAATGTATTTTTTTGTTAATTTGGTAAATTTTTGTTGTCTGCTGTTTATATACTAAATTCCAAACTTTCTACTAAACTAGCTCGTTTTTGATAACTTTTTTTTCTTTAGTATGCAGAATCATACAATGTTGTCAAACTTTAACGATACTTTGCTAAAAAAATTATAAACATCCCGTGTAATTTAAAATAATTAATTAAATCTAAATATCATTTAGTTAATACGAAGGATTAAGGGACAGTAGTGTAAACCGCCGTTACACAATTCAAATATTAACTTATACTGGTATTAACATACGTACATAACTTACCTATATTTTTAAATCTGCTATTTTTATTAATTCTTAACGGCAAGATGTTATTAAGCACATCTGTCCAAAACCATAAAATAACTTAATTAAATAACACCCCCTAAGGAAAAAACCCCAAAACACTCTAATTTATACCAAATTAAATGCCTAACCCTTCTCGTATATATAAACAGAAATTCTAATTCCGTGACCAATATAAAGTATACCATCATCAAAGAACCACTAGGGTGATAATGACCAGTGGTATTACGTGATCTTATTTGGGAATTAATCGAAAATGGGGCCCTTTAACTGCCATATTGAACACGCCTAATAATCTGGTTTTAGGATATTAAGGTTAAATATTATGTGATTATTTCGATATGAAATTGCTGCATTACCTTGTATAATGATGAAAATTGTATGTAATTTGTCTTCGGTAGAGGTTGCTTTAGACCATATTAATAGAGTAATTAAAAATAAGCCGAAAGAATATTAGAAGTTAATTTTTTTAATAATTGATAATACTGGTTATGTGTACATATAATTAAATTTAAATTCTGTATTTTAATCTACCCGACAACAGCCTAATTTGTTCAAACCAATAAAAAATTTAAAGCTTTATCAGTTAATTGAGCAATCATGACTCTTGAGTTTAAGAGGAAGTGGGAGGTGTATTATAAGAGCTCATAATCATTTTCGGTTCCTTAATTAGAAGATACGTCGATTGTTTAATTAGGTTTTTTTATGGATTTTCAGTGGTGGATACAGCTCGTTCTCTCAATAGTTTATTTAATTGTTAACTCACTATACGAGGTCATCTAAGTTACTAGATTATTCATCTAGGGCATTTTATTTTGACTGGACATATATTTTTGATTATCAAGTCAAGTCAAATATACTTTAGGATATCATTAAGGGTGATAATAATATGGCGTTTTTTGTATGTAGTTAGGTATTGTATATTCGAAATTTAATGGATTTTTTAATGAGAACAAGTGAGTTAAATATTATAAGTTTATTATGCTTAATTAGCTAAATTATATAAAAAAAACTTGAATGTTTATAAATCTTTTTGTATGCAGAAATATGCAAAAAAATTCAGCCAAATAAAATATTTAAAATCCAGTCCTGCCTAGGCACGTAGCATTCGAACAAAACTAATTAATAAAACATTTTAATTATCATATTTATTAAGCGTCGGTATTAAACAAAGTGGTTGCTCGACGATAAATATTGTTCAATTAATATTTTAATTATAAACACCGCAAAGCTGCAGATTTATTTTGATAGACAACGTTGCTAAACTGCCATTTTATATCGATTTGCGTAATATAATATCCCCAGCCAATTACGGTTCGCGTTATAATCGGTAGTAACTAATCAACAAATTTATGTAATATTATTAATATATGTTTTTAATACTGTTAAAAATGTAATAATTAGTAAGCATGATTTATTTTTAGGTTTTTTAAAATTATAATTAAAAAGCAATATTCGTTTGTAACATAAATTAATTTATAAAGTTTGTTTAAAGAATACAATTTTTATTCGTTTACTTCGTTTTAAATTAAGTATAATTTTAAAAAAGCGCTGTGAGACTATCCTTATATGTTCAAGCAGCCCAATTATAATCCTTCGTGGTATATTTTTTATTAAAAGAGAAAAGATTGAAATTTTCTAAATGTCAAACAGAAAAATTTAAAATGCTGTTCAAATAGGCGAAATAGCATATGTATAATATAGCCACAAATTAAATATATGCAAGGTATTTCAAAATAAGACTTTAGGAATATAAATCTTTATATGATTTTAAACAAAAAAACTGAAATAAAATTGTGGAGCTAATAAATTTTGAAGCTAAAGGCTATTAAATTCTTAATAAAAAATAATTTTTTTTTTAAATTTATAGCCTTAGTAACTTGTATAGAGTGCAAATTATTTTATTACCTAAATAAAATTTAAAATTGCTTAGGTTTTCTACGTGTAATTTTTGTGATAACTTTTAGTGTAATTAACTTAGAAGATTGATTTTTGTATCACCTTATAGGGAAATTTAATCTGTAGTTATAATTCTTTGACTGCCTTAAGCCGCCATTAAGAGTTCTTGAATTACAAGAACTTACGACTAAAATAAATGAAAATTGACTAGTGCTAAATAAATATTTTGGTTGACTGGCTGTTGTTTAACTCTCATTTTAACTAGTTTCATCATTTCACTAGTTAAAGCTTTCATTAAACATACAATGTCGCTAAAATAATCAATGTTGTCGCTTTTATCAAGTTATTTTAATCGTGTGTTAGGTCTTTCAGGGTTAGGAAGAATAGCTTATTGCTAGGCTTTATGTCTTTCAATAAAATTCCAATACTATTATTTTTACTACTAAGCCAACTTTCGAGGGTGAATAATGTCAATAAATTCGACGCGGACAATAAACACTTTTCGTTAAAATGCAGGTACATATTACTTTTGATGTAATTAACTCAGACAGTTAATTTTTGTGTCATTTTAGAGAGAAATTTAATTTTTAGTTATAATCCTTTGATCGCCTTAAGCCGCCCTTAAAGGTTCCTGAGTTATATAAAAAAAAGCAAAAAATTAAAATAAATAAAGAACAATAAGTGCTGAATAAACTTTTAAAATATTTATTGTATTGAATGAGTATCAGCTAAAGTTATTACAGTCAGAGTAACATAATTAGTTTAGTGACTTTTTTCAAGTATTGTAATCGTGTTTTATATGTGTCTTACAATATTTATTTTTAAGCTGATATTATCTCCTGTGGCGTTAACTTTACAGTGTTACTATTTTGCCAAAAGTTTGCAGACGGTATCTCAGAATTATTGGAGGCTTGGGATTGTTCGAAGGTTCACTTATGGCTATTAAAGAATCTAAAGTTGATTATAACTATTAAATAAGAGGGCGCCACTTAGTTTTTTTTTTATAAATGAAAGAAAACTAAGAAAAAGACTTGGTATATAGGTTTTAATTAACAATTAAGTAACCCTGGATAAAGTAGATTATTAAAGTTTTTAGTATAGATTTGTATTACGCAGGGGAAAGTTCATGAACCTTTTTACCTAAGGCATATCAGCCTTAACCCAGTTACATCTACTTAACTACCAAAAAAGGTACTGAAAAATACTGAACAAAAAATAACTAAAATTATATATAAGAAATTGACGTATTAAATTATTACATTGATTTAATATTTGTAACGTTAAATTGAAATAAAAGGTATATTAATAAAAATTTTAATAAGTGAGACAAATCTATGGTTAGTAATATTTAAATAAATGGAATAAAGTGGCCTGTATATTCCTCCAAGAAATGAACGGTTAGGCTTCAAAACCGAGGCTGTGAATGTATGCCATTTGTAACTCAGCTATCCGGACTGGGAATCTCTTATACTAGCTCTAAATCTAGCTCCAGCTCCACCGCTTTCAGCTATTTCCCGGGGAAATCAAAAGCTTGCAGTCATCAACAATTGAAGGAAATTAAAGAGGAGAACGGAAAAGTAAAAACCTAAAACAACGGTTGCCAGTGTATTCACTGTCCATAAAAAATGAATGGCGTTAAAAATGTGACACGCTCACCTTGCTAAGTTTTATTCTCTATCCATCAAAATCTTGGGTATCCTGCACCAGAATTATGAATTAAACGGTTCCCTAAAGGAACAAGATTAAGGACTATAAATTACAAACCATATTGGCCACTTCCTGCTTCACAAACTTCGGAAATAAAAAACTGGCCTTTTACGTGCGCTCCTACCTGCAATACGGGAACAAGTCGTCGAAAAATGGACCCAGCACCGACTAAATCAGTAACGACCCCACCTCTCGCCTGAGCTGTCAATATCAGCCAATCAGAGAAAACATTAATTAAGACCAATTAGAAAAGTGACGGACCGTCAACAGAAAGCATGGATAATTAAACCAGGAGAGTGATGCGTTACAATAATAATGTGTGATTGACAGTGTAAATTTAAAGAAATATGAATAAAAGAAGTTGACTGAAATTATTAATGTAATTATGGAAATTAATGAAATATCAATGGAGCGTTAGTGAACATAAGTAATAGAAAAATAAAACGCTACACTCCAAGCTGACACAAGTTTTTTCGTCCAAGTTTTAATAAATTAATTTGTTGTTACCCTGGAAATTAAGAGGTACGTCCCTGAACAATATTTATGATGTCACCGCTGTGGTAAGAAATGCCTTAAAGCCATTTGGAAGGCAGCGGGGGCGGATCTACCATAGGCGTAACAAAATAATTAATTAAAAAATAAATAATTAATTGCCAGTTTCTTCTAAATTTAGCCCTTTTTTCGTTTCCAATTTTTTTTCAAGAATCAGACTTTTTATGTTTTTTATTTTGAATATTAAAAGGGCTTTTTCCATAAATTCAATATACTTTTTAGGCACCTTATTTACAACTGTGTATGCTTTTAAGTCAAGATTTCAGTCCAAATCATTAAGGTAATATGATTGCCTCTTTCCGAGAAAAAATCTAAAGCAAAACGGTCCTCCCAAAGTTATTTCGGCAAATTTTGGCATTTGTCCTCATTTAAACAAACCTGTTGTCGGCATCGTTAGAAGTCCTTTTATCCACGCCTTAGAAATAATAGCCTTAAAAGGTATAGTTGTCACCACCTTGCCTATTCGACACTTAAAACAGTACTCCACTTATCTTTTTAAGGGCCTTCGCTTTCTTCCAATATAATGGCAAAAATCAGATAAACCCCGAAAGAAATCTGACAGGATATAAATATTTGTGAAGACGGTTTAGTACCTTCTCAGGTAGTCAGTAAAACTGTTGTTTTTTTAGCAGCGCGGGCTTGTAAATAACACAAACTCAAAGGGGCCTAATTAAATGTTGTCTTTACAGAACCGGTCATTAGTAAAAGGACCGCAAAGCGCCGCACGGCGAAACTCCTTTTTGAAATTTGAGCTTTATTCTTTTACCGGGTCGGAATTACCCTTATAGATTTCTTCTGGACATTATGGTCAGTTTAGGAGAACTTATTTTGACCTTTATGTTTTGTTATATATGTTATATTTCACGCATTACAACTATTTGTTCCTTAGCAACTAACTATCTAATAGCTCAAACTCTTGATTCCTCAATGTGTTCAAAATCTAATCTAAAAACTAGTCTTGGAGTTGTTGAGTAGTCTTTCAATGGATTGAAAAAAATTCGATACTGTAGTAGGTCTTACAGCAATCTAAGTATTTCATTGATAATTATTTCATATAAAAGCTGATGAGTTTCTTTACTGTGAAGTTCTCTAACAATTAATTGCAATGCTTTTCATCAAAAATTACCGTAATCAATTATACTCTAATTAATATTTATTTGTAACAATCTATAAAAATGTTTCCCTTAAAATAGTTAAACGCAAAGTTAGAACAACTGTTTAAATCTCATATAATTGAACCAACGTAACCAAGTGCAGAGAATTATGTTGCATTTTCACTACAATACGTATGATAACTTTTAGTGCAACTAACTTATGAGTTTGATTTTTATGTAATTCTATAGAGGAATTTAATCTCTAGGTGTAATCTTTTGACCATCTCAAGCCGCCATTAAAAGCTCTTGAGTTATAATGAATAGTGCTAATGAAATCTTCAAATTTCTATTATATTGAAGAGCTACTAGTGAAGCGTGTATAAAAAATATTACATCGTTAATGATATAACCAGTTTATGCCTGTATTTCAGTTATTGTTGCTATAGTCCTGTGAAAATCATTGATTTGCCTTAATCATTAGGAAACTACCATAACCAAAGGCAGATAGATTATTTGTCAATTATTACTCTCTTTCTGTAATAATGCGCGTATTTTTTTTTAATAGCTTTTAATGTAATTAACTTTATAGCTTGCTTTTTATCTTATATTATGTAGAAATTTAATTTTTAGTTATGATCCTTTGACCACCTCAAGCCGCCACTAAGAGTTCTTAAGTTATATAAAATAAATTGAAATTAAAATGAGTATTGAAGAGCTTCTATAAAATCAAAAAAACTATTACAGTATTTTATAGCTGTGTTCCAGTCTTGATTATCTAGTCCTGTGAAAATCATAAATTTACCTAAATCAATTTAAGCAACTGCAAATGAATCATTTTGAATTTTCACTACAATATCTATGTAAAATCTGTATTGTTGTGACGAATTCATAATTCATATGGTCATCAAGTCAAATCAAATTAAAAATACATTATTTGTTAATTCAAAAGTTACAATATAAAATAAAAATTAAATTAAAAAATTATTTGAGTATTCAAGTTATTGAGTATTAAGTTTTCAAGTATTCACCTTTTTTCGTTACAATGTAGATACCTACACCTGTTTCTTCTGTTATAACTTTTGGCGTATTTAACATAGAAGCTTGATTTTTGTGTCATTTTATAAAGGAATGAAATTTTTAAATATTATGCTTTGACCACCCCAAGCCGCTATTAAAAGTTTTTGTGTTAAAAAAACTACAAATTAAGATGATCAGTAATGGAGAATGACTTATGGTATCAAATTTTAAACTTAAGCGCTTTTTAGGCGCTTAAGTTTAAAAAGTTAAAAAACTTAAGTTTAAGCTTCTTTTAAATTATTTTAATTTAAGCGCTATTACTATTCAAGTGTTTAAAAAAATATTACAGGGAAATATAATAACTAGTTTACGCTGTTATATTTTAGTCATTGCGGCTCTAGTAGTCCTGTTAAAATTAATGATTTGTGTAAACTATCGGGAAATTACTGTAATCAACGGCAATTAACTTTAAATTTAACTGTTTTTTAATTAACTAATCTTTTATAGGAATGCAGGTAAATTTATTTTTTTATAGTAACTTTTTGTATAATTAACTGAGATGCTGGATTTTAATGTCATTTTATAAAAGAATTTGATTTTTAGTTATAATCCTTTGACCACCTCAAGCCGCCATTAAAAGTTCTTGAGTTATAAAAGAAGAACTAAAAAGAAAAATGATTAGAAATGGAGAATAACTAGTGCTACTTGAAATTTACAATTATTATTGTGTTAAAGGCCTACTAGTTTAAAACTATCATAAAGCGTGTACAAAGGATTTATTTCAGTATTAATAATGTTACTATAATTATTATTTATGGCTGTATTTCAGTCATTGCTTTTCTGGTCTTGTAAAAACCATTGATGTAGCTAAACTACGTCAAAGTTATATTGAATTTATATCTCTTTGATCCAGTTATTACTTTTTTCAATACAATGTACGTATATGCGTTTTTTGTGATAACTTTTGGTGTAATTAACTTAAAAGCTTGTTTTTTATCTCATTTAATAAATAAATTTAAGTTTTAGTTATAATTGTTTGACCATCTCAAGCCGCAATTACAAGTTCTTGAGATATATAAAAAAAATTAAAATGATCAGTAATGGAGAATCACTTGTAGTACTTAAATTTTAAAATTATTATTTTATTGAAGGACAACTAGAGCTATCATAAAGTGTGTAAAAAAAAGTATTACAGTGTCAAGAATAGTCAGTATATCCCAAGTATTTTACTCTATGCAAAGAGTTATTGCACATGGTCTGTAGCGCTTGGATTATCCATATTTAGAAATGATTATGATGTCTGTCTAAAAGAATATGACTATGTAGTAGATGATTAACATTAGGTTTTTTTAGTGTAAAATAATTTAAGTCAAATCTAGATCTCTAGATCTAGATCACTTTCCTAGTAAAAGTTGACCTGAGAAAGAGATTAAATCATTACAAGAAGGATATAACCAGGGGACTTCCATGATCAAATTTTGCTCTCACGTCTTAGGCCACAGATTCTAACTTAGTATTTCTTCTCTATTGTTTTAAAGAGATTTGATAATTGCTTGTAACTCTGCCAGTAAAGCAATTAGAGGCTTTTTCAGCACTACGTGGTTGACCACACTCCCTAAATGTAATTCTGTTGGTAATCTTGTTTTAATCTAAAATATTCTTAACTGATGGTCTGTTTTATCTGTTGGTATAAAAATTTTTCCGTTATTTCACCCAATACAAGAATTTTAGTAATTTGCCTGTAGTCTGTAGCTTGTCCAGTTGTTGCATTTTGTTGCAGATTTTCATATCTTTTCCTTTATCTCCTGTAAATTTGGCACCATCAGCATGTCGCCTCTATAAATAAATATTCATTAAGTCAATTAGTGCTAAGGTGATAATTATTATGATTAAATACAAGGACTCGCTCTGGAATTTAATTCTGAGCTTGTCTGCCACACTAAATTACCATAAGTAAGTAATTTTTAACCAATAAATCACGATAAAAACCAGATCACAGAGTTAATCCCGCTAATTTTCTGCATATAAATCCACATTTCCTCACCCATGGCCGGTACGAAATACAACCAAGGCATCATCTGCATGAAAAAGCCCTAATCAATTAAATTACTCGGGACAGCCACAAAACTATTCATCACACCACACAAATCTTTTTAATCCCAGATTTATTACGTCATTTATTAATAAATTACCCGACAGAGGATAAGGCACAGGACCGTATCTATTAAAGTCAAGAATCTATAAAGGTCAGAATAATTCATTTCTTAGATCTACAGTATTTTGATCAAGTGAAATGGCAATTATGAGTAAGAGAGAAGAGTATTGTAAAGAGAATGAACCTTCAAACCTATATTGCAAATTCGCATGAGCAATATCATCAACTACCTAGAAAAATATCATGCGTAACCACAAGCTTAACCGTGAGTCTAGATGAGGAAATCCTGGAAGGTCGAAACTGGAGCTACTTGGGAAAAGGATGAAAATGCTACAAAAGTGAATGAGTTTTGACATATTCAAGATTTCTTCGAGGCTTCATAAAAGGGTCTAAGAAAAGAGAAGGATTTCTAAAAAAAAGACCGTAGTGCATATCTGACTATCTAAAAATAAACTTTTAAACTTCCTTGCTACGTCTCTGTCCTATAACTTTTCACAAGGCAGTTATTAGACCCTTATTCGAGCACAATTAGAGATGTGTCCGACCACACGGGTCCCAAAGGCCTCCTAATGAACTATAAATATGTCCGGCACAATGCCGTTGTATCACTTATTTATGTGACGACGGTATTATATTTTAATATGGCCTTTTATGCGATCGCGGCTTAAAACCGGCTAATGTAACTCTCGCTGTATAGCTTTAATACTACTTACGATACTAGGTCGATTCTATGTCACGGATTAGTCGTCGAAGTTCCATAGTCGTTTAATGCAGAAGCTGATTGATTTTATGACCGGGTGTATCGGTATTGATCTAAACAATGACTTACTGCCACGGTTGATTTAGATATTATGAAAGTGATCAAACTGAAGGTGAGGATTATGAAGCAAAAGATGCATATTATCCCATTAGCTTTTATTGTCTCTCTTATTTACCAGCAGAAGAAAATAGCAAAGAATGTATCAAAAGAAGGATAAATTTCATTTATAAAATTACGAACATTTGAGCTTCTTTATGCTTAATGGGATGTTACCATCATATTATTTTCCTTTCCATGCCTTCCAAAGAAAATGTTACATCTTGACTTCAAAGTTCTCTAAGGTGCATCCCTTTCAACTGTAATATAAGGGTAATATTGTGAACGTGGCCTTAATCAGTGACACTTGACAGCTGAATGGCTAGCCGTTATGTTAAGTGAAAATGTCAATAGTGTTAATTTATTATCTAAGGTCAATGAAAATAATCGTAGGCATTTTAGATCCAGTTCACATGGTGGTAAGAACGTCTGTCAACACCAATTAGTCTAGGTCCTGGGGATGTCAAGTCAATAAGTAAAAGTCTTAGGTGAGAAGTTAGTTAAGTCAAGTCGGTTCTTTGGCAAGTTCGTTTTTCTCAGTACCAGGTATATATAGTGTATTAGATTGGTCAAATGCTTATTTAGTCAAAGTCAAAGTCAATTTCAACATACTAGAATACCTTATAGAATTTCGAGTAGTCCCGCTATATTTCAGTTAACTATGGAACTGATATTGAAAGATCTCGGCCTTGTTGGAATTCATTTGGATAATTGCGTAATTTCTGGTAAAAATAAATCTGAATATCTTAATAACGTGAAGTTAGTTTTGCAGAGTTTTGAAAAACATAATTTTAAGTTAAATTGTGACAAAAGGGTATTTTTTCAGTCTTCAGTAATAGAGTTTTTAAGTAAACGTTTGCCTTATTGTTCAGATATGTCCGCATAATTATTTATTAAAAAAAAGAAGTCAATCAATTTACTGGGAGAAGTCTCAACAAACAGCATTTAAAAAATGCAAAGAGATTATTAGTAATTGTATTACTTGAACATATATAGTTGCTCCTAACCTTAGTAGAAGATGCAGTTAGTAAACCAATTCATTTTTCTTCTTGTATCTTGTCAGCATCAGAAAAAAATTAAGAGGATACAATAATGGGTCGTATTGAAAGACCAGTGAAATGTCAAATGTCGATTGTCTTTCTAGGCTACTTATGCCCTTATGATATTTGAAGAGTATAAGCCTGAGGAACAAGTTTTTGCTTTTACATCTGAAGGTAATTTACCCATTACAGTTGAAGTAATTTATAACAATTGCCTGAGTAAAATAGATGCCTACTGTAGAACTTACAACCATATTTGCAAACGAAGAAAGAAGCTTAGTGTTTAATGTGACTGTCTAATTTGGGGAACGGAGTTATAATACCTGGATCGTTAAGAGAGAAAATATTGGATCATCCAGGAATTCCAGTGGTCAAGTATTAATGACGATATCGAGCGCTATGTTAGTCAGTGTTAGGTAACTGAGAAAAGAATGAGAGCAACTTTTTAAGAATTCATGTTGATGTTTATGACTTTTGAAAGATAGAAATAGATGCTCTGAAAACAGTAACGAAGCTGCGTAAAGTTTTTAATACATTTGGCCTTCCTGTATAGATTCAATGGAATATAATCTCAATTATTCATTTAAAACCATTCTCTTTTAATTTGCAGAAGTAGATACATGCCTAAGTATTCCAAATTATGTTATTAATTAGCAGTAGATATTTTTTAAAAACTAGATAACCGCCAAATAATAATGAGTCTCTATTTGAGCGGTCAACTTCTGAAAAACAAAATTTCGAAGATAATAATGTTTTATCCCAGGGAAAAGTAGAACCACAAATTTCTAATAGTCATTCTAGTCTTACATTAAGAGCTCCTTATGCTAAAGGTAATATTACAGCTACTCCTAATTGTTCAAAGACATATCCATCTACAGTACGTACTTCTCAAAGAGCTATTAAAGCTCCTGACAGGTCAAACCTTTAATTACGCCTGTACAAAAAATCTAAGCAGGAAGGATTGGAATATAAGCGTAATATTGTGAACGTGGCCTTAATAAGTGACACCTGACAGCTGATTGATCTTGGAGCCTCGTGTCTGTATGTCAATCACTCGATCACATCCAGTCATATCGTATAAATGAGTATTTAAATTCATATCTTATGTAGTTGAAGTTTTCCGAACGAAAAGGCTTTTATTTTTGTGTAAATACACAATATGAACTAAACCGTCAATGAGGTGCTAAAGTTTCGAAGACGGTTGTTGAGAAACTAAGACTTTAACTCATTTTTATTCAATGAGTTCCTTTGTATCTTCTATAGTTTAAAGCGTTCAAGCATTTTGATATTCATGATGACTTATCTGTCTGATGCAAGTATATTGGAAGATAAAATACCTTGTTGCCAAATGGAAAGAACTACTATTTCATTTTTCAAATTCATAAAAATTGTGTTAACTTATAGACTAATAGGACTATCAATTAGTATAGGAACATGGTTATTTCTTTAGCAACTCCTATTTTTATTGTTTTGCTCAATGAGCTTCTAATTAAATTAACAACTGCAGATAAGAAGTCTTCAGTGATGTTGGAGTTTTCTACTGCTGGGACTGCCTTTTTAAGTACAAAAAAATACGATTTTAACCGGAGTTTTTCATTAAAAATAGTCAAGTTCATTTACTGTCCATCAATAAATTCATTATCTGCAGAAAAACACCTTTATAAAACTAACTTCGTTCCTCAAGATTATAATGCAGTTGGTTACTTAGTAAAACATTTTTCCACATAACTCAACTTAATCATATAGAATGTTAATTCCTCAATCAATTTAACTAAGGCACTACCAAGCGTACGAGTTTTATATCGTTTAGTACCCGCATGTATCGGAAAATCAGGACTGAAATTACGATGGTGAGCTGAAAAGGTAATTTGTTTTATAAGCACCGACAACAGTAATTTTTAAAAATTGCGAGCGGTGAATTAGCCGAACGCTGAAAACCGTTTGGAGAAAATTAAGTTATTATTGAACAATATTGAGGTGGTTATGGGTAATTTCTTAATGTTTTATAGTTGTTTTTAAGTAGACGTATTGGCGATAAGAGATTTAATGAATACTTGAATATTGACGTGTCTTTATGAATTTATTTGGAAACTATTGAAGAATAAACTGAATAAAACTAATTTTTACGATATCTCCTTTTTAGCAGGTATATTAGCGTATCCAAAAATTGGCTTGAACTTTTTGCATTCGCTGTATAAATAGAAGTTATCATAAAATGACCAGGAATCTGCATATCTAACCCTTACCTAACTAAAGATCAATCGACAGCAACAGTTTCTGCGATTTCACTAAAGCTTTTAACTATGTAAATCCAAAAATGTTGCATATTTATAAGAGTCTAAAATGCAAAAACACGTACACAGTTTAGTAGTCGTGGCAGCCTTAAAATATTTAAATTCAACCCTACATACATAGTTAGTCAAGTTGCAATTAGGACGCAGAATCTTGATTTAAATGACGTTCAACCCAAAATTTTAGGAATTTTGCAAAACAACACTGTGTCTTAATTGCTTTTACAGCATCTTGTTTCTTAGACTGAAAAACCGCTGCTTAATGGTGCTTACATAAAAAAAAACTTTTATCTATTTTCAGTACTTTGAAAACATGAAAGATATGGAATAGCGAGTGAAATCGATGCATTACGCATACCGAGAGTTTCTTTTTCTTGGACACAATTCTTTGGATATTCTTTTCAAAGTGGAAACAGCAGGAAGTGTACTAGATAAGAAAATTATGGTTTTCCTTTGCCTTATTAATTCTTGATTAGATCATTAAATCAATAACCTCCAGAATTAAAGTTCCATTTACTAGAAAAGCCCATTTTGATGGGCAGTTGATCGGTAGACCATCGTCCACTCTACCACTAATTAACGGATATTATACACTAATCTGACATTCCGTGACATCGAGGCGATCTCGAATTTGGTAAAAGAATGCCTAATAGTGTCCGACGTCCGCTCTAAAGTATCGGTTTCGGACTTATCGGAACTTTAACAACGGTAGGGATCGAGGTGTTTAAATTTTATTATTACGACCAATTAACGGGTATTGGTTTGGTTTTTCTTTGAACCGACGGCCGTTATTTTTCTTTGTTAATTCGTGCAACGATGAAACCGCGCTTATATACCAATTTGGTGATGACACTGGGTGAAAATCGGTACGAATAACTCGTTAATTAATGATTATCGACACCTTTGTAATGCAAACAATGTTTTTACGAACATAGGATGTTTTGTGGCTCGAAATTTTTTAATTGTTGGTCGGTGTGTTTCAAATTTACGGTTTTGAACAATTTTATCATACTGAAAGTGTTAATATGTAGATTTCTTCTGGTTCTTGATATTATTGATAAGATTTAATTTTTATATATAGAATTGAGTTAATGAATTTTGACGAATTCTTGGCACATTGATTTTTAATCTATAATAATTGATTTTCTAGTAATATCATTTGATTTAAATTCGGTAAATTTAAAAATGTTTTCATTGTGTTTTAAGGTAACATAGCTGCTCTAAATTTCTGCCTATTAATTTGGTTTATTTAATATTAAAAACACAACTAATAAATTTTTTCAATTTTTTGGTTTATCAAGCTTTAAATTAACTTTTCTGCTATTGGGTCAAATTATTATTTTAAACTCAATTAATGAATTGAGAAAACCACCCAAGTTTTAAAATCACATGACTACTATAAAATTCCCTCTATTGTCTAATTTGATTCAAAGGTGTGTTTTAGGACTGAATTAACGATTTTTAATAAATTTTTGCTTATGCTATTATGCTTTATGCTATTGGTTAACCTGAATTTATGAATTAAAAAAAAACTCATTCAAGATTTCAGATCATGTAGTCACCATAAATTTTTTACTATTGGTCTGCTTTAAATGAAATTTATTATTTTGAACTCAATTTGTGAATTTTGAAAAGTTTTTGGCACATTAAGAACTTTTTTGCCATTGGTCTGTTTTATTAAAATTAGCGCTACTTCCGAATAATTTAACATGCAACTGATAAAACAGTATAACTTTGACATCATATATGACTTTCGGACGTTATTTTTAGGTTACTTCAGTCTATAGTATTTAGACCCTGGCAATTATTTCTATTCTTTTTTGGCACATAAATCAGACTTAGTTGCTCTTACCAAATTTATTTAACCTCGAGAATTCTGATTCCACCGATCTCAAAAGTCAATTTTAAAGCTTGATTTAAGTGCTTTTTTAATGATCTTTTGATACCTATATCTATCTCAAGCAATTAATAAAATAAATATAAAAATGTCAAGAAATTTGGTCAGATATGATAGCAAAAAACTACTTAAAAACCACTAAAATTAATGAAATCATTCATTCAAATTGTCCATAATAAATCAACGGAACCATAATCGTCCGAACGACCATACATAAAACGCCAAAGTGGTCGATTCATTATCGACATTGTTCGCTGTCAATTCGTTATGAAATATTCAGATCCTCGAGTGCGACCACAAAGGACGTTCATGCTAATAAAATAAAGTCGATATTAATAAGAATGATTTAGATATAATGGTGTTAAATGATATGTGATATGTTTTTCGACAAAATAATTTTATAAATAATTGGTACCGCCTTAGATACGGCTGTCAAGGAAGAGTTGGGTCTTCTGTATAGATATTTTGCTTTGTTTATTTATTAATATGTATCTATAGTAGTGGTTTTTAGGCAAATGGCCTATTAAAAGAGGTTGCGTTACAATTTTTTGTTAATTATTTAGGAATTTTGCTGCCTCAGTTTGACTTCTGCTTGAAGGGAGAAAGATAGAAAGAGAAAAAAGCGAAAAATCTAAAAACATAATTATTTGTATATAGTTTGTCAAGAATCAAATAAATTATCAAACGTCTTTTGTCAAGATGACGTCGAGAGTGAGAAAGAGAGAAAGGTTGCAGAAGAGAGCATGATTTTTGATTTAGATATCTTATTCTTTTTTTTTGTTGTCCCTCCTTTAATGTCTTTGCATTTCAATATATATGAAACACGCAAATATTTTTTCCAGTAACTGTATTTGCAGCAAATATTTTGAATTTCGCGCCAAATGTCACGTAGTATTGACAGATGACGTAAAGAGAAAGGTTACAGAAGAAATGATCAACTACATGTATTTTTGCCTTAGATTTCTTATTCTCTTTCCTATTGTCTCCCGTTCAATGTTTTTGCATTTCAATATACGATGCAGGTACTTTATTTTAAAACTATACATACAACAAACATTTTGAATTTCGCGCCAAATATGACGTGATATTGACAGATGACGTAAAGAGAAAGGATACAGTAGGAATGGTCAACTTCATGTACTTTTACTTTTGATTTCTTATCCTCTTTCCTATTGTCTCTTTGTCAATGTTTTGCATTTTATTATACGATACATACGACAAATATTTTGAATTTAGCGCCAAATGTCAAACTTCTTCATAATTTTCTTGCCTAAGAGCTTTAACATATACAGTTGAGAGAGAAAACTGCCTTGCAATTCTAACTATATTTCGATTTTATCATTAACTGTCAAACGATTTGTGTCGTGTTGACAGATGACATAAGAAAAGTCAATCTTATAGTTCTTATAATATCCAGTAGATGTGTTAAGTTTTAGATCATGTGTTGACAAATGACGTAGAGAGGAAAAGGACCATAGCTGTCTGTAGTGTCAAACTTCATTTATAAGGCGTAACTATAGGCAACCCGTTTAACCAATCAAAATTGAAAGAAAGCTTAATCAAATCCGGCGCCAAATTTCAATTCAATAAAGTGCGGGAAATTCGAATTCTACTAACTTGAGAAAACTACTAAATGTGATTCAGCTTTTAGTATTACCACTACTTCTTTCTTACATATCTGCTTTTTATATATCTTTTAAGTCACAGAAAATATAAAGAGATTAAAAGTACAACCCCTGAAATAAAAACTTTATGCACCAAAGTTATAAAAGATTTGAAAAAAAATATATATCAATAACCCGCTAGTATGTAACTACCCTTTGGCCAAAGTCAGTAACCTACCGCACACTGTAGAACCTGTACTAAATCAAATAAAAATGAATAAACCTTTCAGTGCGGTTGCTTACATATAATACTGTATAAATATCAGGCTAGTGAGATTAAAAGGTATTCAATAAATTATTATTTAGATAGATATGTAAATTACCAAGAAAGAACTTTAGACACTAGACAATAATTAATAAATTAAGGCTATGGCTATATATATACATGGCTAATGTCGCCACGAAGTAACTATGAGGTCAAATCCCAACCTCGAGCAATTGAACTTGTTAACCTGAAGACCACACCGTTTGGAAAGAAACTCAAAACGCAATTTCTGGGTACCTCTTCGATGGATAATCACACGCAGGCTCAGTTTTACAAGAATTGGTAATACAACGTCGCCTTGCTTAGCTTTAAGTTGCAGCGAGTACGGAAATCAATCTAATCCTAAAAGGCAAAGTATTCAAATTACAGGAAAAACAACGGCAACAACAGCCCGGTATCGAAAATGCCAATACGTAAAAGTTGATCCTTGAGCATGGCGTATGTGACCAATGCAAAAAAAATTTTTCTGTATAAAAGGTTGTGATATGTATTACACATTTAAAGTCAGTTAAGGAGATCATTTAGTGAAAGTCTAATATTTGAATAAAAAACCCAATTTACAATCTCTGCACTTGTAACTAGAATTTCATTATCAACCAACTGTCTAATATTTGAAAATATTTTCTTGATTACATATTCCTGAGTTTTAACAGGATCTGATGTTTTAAAGAATACCATGGAATTGTAGTGAATCATTAGGATTTGATGGGAAAAAATGGTCGGAACAAACTTTAAATTTATTGTAATCCGTTATGGACTGGCCTGACATCCCTTCATCCATGCTTTCGTTTATAGGTGTGAAAAAACATTAATTTTTAAAGGGTGCCTAGCCAATTAATACCATAAATATTCTTACACAATAGTTTTAAAATATGACAAAGAAACAGATAATTGTGAATTGTTGAAAAATTGCTAAATTTTGAATAAATTAATTTTATTGCATTCAAGCGGCAAGAAAATTATAAAAACATACAAAATTAAATGAATATATTTTCAGAACATAGGCCCGTTAACTTTTAAGTAAATAGTAATTTTTAGATCCTAAATATTCTTACCAGCTCATAGTTTTTCCATTCATTTAGTGCAAGTTGTCTTCACCATGGACGAAAACTTACTCCTTTGTCAAGAAAACTTACTCCACTCTAAATTCTATGTCTTTTTTATAGCTTAATTTTTTTTAAAATAAAACTTGAAATTAGGGTAAATAAAAAGCCCTTAATTTCAGCAAGCTTTCCTTGATTGACAAGGCCATTCCAAGAAATATAAAGGAGAAATTCTTGAAATTAAATAATTGTCAACGTCAAAAGTGCCAGCAACATCACTACTGTCAAGCTTTTTCAATTTTAAGTCTCCTTCAGATGGCGAAGTTCCACTTTGATGAGTCAAGTTTCATGGTGCTGAATAGTGTTACTGATGTTATTGCTGAAAAGCAACCTCTTGAGTTCAATTTTAATGAAGCATCAATATTTAATCCTTTGATCTTTTAATATTGTATTAAAAAAACAACATCATTCTTACATTTTATAGTGAAATCCTATATTTGCGTTATTGATCACTAATTGATTCAACGTAAACTAGTTTATAAATATATTACCACTTACAAAAGTGATATACAACACAATAATGAAATTCTAAAAAGTCCGGATACAAGCATCAAAATTTAATGTTCCCTAGTATAGGCGGTGGAAAGAATGCGCGATGGCTCATTAAGAGGTATGCGGTGCTAAACAGACATGTGTTCCACCAATATTCATCATGTTTTTGATGTAATTAAAGCACGGCATAATTAGGGGGTGTTTATAGATGTCATTTTCGCGTTTCGGGCACTCGGGCATTCCACGAAAGCGAGTTCCGTGGAAACGCTACTAGTTGGCCCATCATCTGGCTGCGAAGTTTTATGGCTTGTCCTTCCTGACAAGATAAGCGGAACGTAACACGTGTGCATGGAGTTGTCCAGGTTTTCGGTTCACACCTTTATTGTGTTGTTTTTTTTTCGTAATTAAAGCGAAACAATTATAGTAAAGGAAAAAGTCAGTGAAGGTAAATTGGTTTATGAGTACGATGCGTCGTATAAATTAAGTACAGAAAATTCAGAAGTCACAAACTTGAGTTGATGATAGTAAGTCGACCTCAGGCTTTAAGGAGTTAAGGGATCCATGGAGGCCAGCAAAAAAGTGTTCTGTTTAGAAAAAATAAAATAATAATTCTCTAGATTCTCTAGGAGGGCAGTAAGGTTTTGAAAAACTTTGCTGCTCAAAAACATCAACACTTTGAGGTTCTCATATATATCTTATACACGAGGCGTGATTTTCCGGTTCTTAAATCACTAGGTCCCATAAACTTCGGCGGTCTAAAAGTCAACAGTGCCCTCAATTTCAACCATCACGATAAAAAAAGCGAGCATCGAAACCTCTCTCGAAACGCTTTTTTTGTAAACTAATTAAATTTTATCTGAACGATTTCCGACCGAATCTAAAACAATTTGTATTAATTATAACCGAAAGTGTACCGAAATATTTTAATTGGGTCTCCAAAAACAAGGAGCTGCCGTTTACGGTGGTCCGGGCATTTTAATTTAATGCGTCTGGCATTTTTATATCGATTTATGTTTATTAAATTCCAAACAACATAGCCGGAGTTTTATAACCTTTTAATGGCCCTTATATTTTATGTCGACAACGGCGACAGATAAAGAAACGTGCTGATATTTTGTTAGCGGCTACCGGATTTGCCTTTTTTTTACACTCATTCAAATTGTTAGTGTTGTCAAAATAATTTATTATGTGCGCCCAAGGTGGCATATCAATGACGTTGTTTTGGCAGCGAATGTAAATATTGAAGTAAATCATGGATTTAACGAGAATAATACGGTGGTGATGGTCATATCCATTTTGGTTATGCATTGCATAAATAAATAAATACTTTTTATAGTCTTGTTCAATGTAGTTTTATTTCAGGCAAGAATTATATTGGTAAGAGTGGTTCTAAATAATATAGTCTTGGACTGTATAAATAATTAAGAAATCCATATGTATTACTCAAAAAAAAATCTTGTACAATTAAAAATATTCGCTCTATCTTCAGTTAGTGATTTTTTTCGGTAATTGATATTCGGCAATCAAGCAAGCTCAACGTTATTGAGGACTATCCAAGATAGCCCTCAATAACGTTGTTAAACATCATTTTTTCAATAAACATTATGAATACAAAATGGTTGTTATATCCATTTTGGCTATGCATAACTCGATGAGCCATTATTTTTATCTAATTTTATTAATAGTTGACTAATTAGTAAGACAGCAAATCCATATTTCTATATATAAATTACACATAAATTTCTGGAAAACCAAAAGTAATTTTGTGGATTTAAATTATATGGATTTGAACTATAATAGTTAGTTAATGAATCAGTTGAAACTTACTTTCTAGTGACCATTAATTGATAATAAAATATAAAGTTTAGAAGAGCTTTTCTACTAAGATTAAGAAATACAATACATTTCTTGTTTTAGGAATATAAGATTTTTCACAATCTAATTCAATAAAATTTGTAATATTGAGTAAATACTTTTCAGTATTCTATCGATTTTTTTCAGTGTAAAATTAATGGTCACTTCACTAATTTGAATTTTCTTATATTTTTTTCTTCGTTTTTCCATTATATTCTCTTTTCTTTAAAAAAAACTACGACTCTTATAGTTGTCCACCTCTTTAGAAATCAAGGCCTTTGATTCTCAATTAATCCGTCAATTTCCTGCCCAGCATTTCTTATATATTAGTGTGGAAAAACTATGAAAACATCTGAAGTGGTTCGGAAGTTGCCTAAAATGATCCTCTAATGAAGAAAAATGTTGATGTTGCAATATAGATTTTAAAAACCCTAAACTTGACGTGTTTTGGATCTCGGTGGATGAAATTGCCTTTACCTCCTGTAGTTTTCGAGGCAACAATTTGTCTACTCTAACTATCCATATTCTTTAAACAGAATCATGTTTTTACCCTTAAATTCGTATACAGGAACTCCTCTACATTATCTCCTTTCAGAAATACCCCCGGTTTTTGCAAGTTTATTCTCTACTCAAACTTATGTTAAGTGATGTTTTACTAGAAAATCATCAACCTATAAAAGGCTTGATGTAAAGCTAGAGAAAAGAGTCTTTGTGGAGGTGTGTTATGCATATTCTTTCTCCATTGACAAATCTCCTCAAATTTTCCTTTCAATTTCACGGTACTAAGTATTTTCCAAACAAATTAAAACAACCCTTTTTTGTACTTCTACACAAAAAGAGTAATACATTTTTATTTAATAATTATAACCTATTATCTGTGTTCTCAAAAATTTATATTCTCATGAAACAACATGCTGGTATTTTCTTTGATTGGACTAAAGCGTTTGATAGTGTTAACCACACTATACTTCTAAGTAACGCTTTTTATTATAGTGTTAGAGGATCTGCCTGCATATATATTAAATCTAGGTTGTAAAGCTGAGGGAAAATAATCGGGTGATATTTGCTAACAGGGTAGATGTGGAACCTGGTGTTCCACAGGGAACTGTCCTTGGTTTTATTCTGTTTCTAATTTTTATTATTAATTTACCTTCTATAATTATTGATATATCAACTTATTTGCTGATGATACAAGCCTTGACTACCAGTGTCTTCATATGCGAGCTAGTAAATGCAAAGCTGATTTTTCTTGCTGGTGTTAACAAAATAATGTTTGTCGGTTTAATGGTTTAAACACTAGTAGTGTCATTTTCACATAATTCAAAAAGACGCATTCAAATTTTTGGAAATTTGTCCTGGAATGATGAAGGTGGACTTAGTATGTGGCAAATTAGGCCATAGAAACGATGCAATTTTTCACTTTACGATTTTGTAGATACTTAGATAGATAATTATCTTTTATTATGCTGCAGTACATTCTACTTTGGCCTATGGTTTGTTTGCTTAGGATAATTCTGCACTATTGCAAGGGTATTGATCTGTCAAAAAACGCATTATTCGCATCATATTTATAATTTATCGTAATGACAAATATTTAGAAAAAAAATGTCTATCATAAATTTCTATGTCCTTTAAGGTTCATGCGAAATTTTGAAAAAATCAATCAAACTTATGGAAACCCTTGGAAGTCGATTAAAGAGCAAAACATGCAGAGTTTGCTTAATTTTTTTTTTGTATAAGATATCGATGTGCCTATTTTAACGACTGTAATACAATAAGTCACAAAAATTTAACAGGTTTAATGATGGCTAAACTGGTCTGTGACATTGTTTTTTTGTATGACAATACTTTACTTACGTTATGACATAGAAGAATCAAATCGCACCAAGGTTTAATGGTGCCTAAGTCTTAATATCCGCACAGATTTTACCGATTATGTCCACGCCAGCTGATGACCATAGAACCATGAAAATAGACCATAGAACTAAACCTTGATGTATTCCACATTCTATCGGCTTACAAGAAGATATTATCATATCAACCCTTACAGTCTGACTGAGTTTTATTAAGGTATGAATTAAACTATTTGAGAGGTGTTCCCTTGAACTCGTAGTGCTTCAAAAACTCTTAAATACTGGTTCGTTAGTCACTAGTAAGGCGCAGTTTAACTCGAAGATCGCATCCTTTGGCTTAAATAATTTTTCACCATAATGTCATGCAATATCCTAAGGAATGCACTATCTAGTAAATGAATCAGTTTTTACTCCTCTTCTGTTTATCCTAGTTATTTCTTCTCGTTATCTCTTCATCTCTATTTTGCCTTTATCGACCTAACTTTGAGTTAGTAATGAGTTAGTTAGATGGAATAGATTAAATTTTACCTCATCAGATTGACACTTAAGCAGTATTTTTTAACACATATAATTAATGCAATAGTAAGAAAAACTGGATACGATATATACCGACTTCTCAAGGGCTTTTAATAAAACAGATCACTGCAGGTTGCCAACTACATCTCTTTCGAGGTCTCATAGGGTAGCAGATAGCACAGCGGTTCCTTTTCCAAACATTTATTTTTAAATAATGTAACTATTTCCTTAAGGCAATCCTATAAATACAAGAGGTAACATTTTTAACCATACTCAATGTTAACATTATTTATATTAAGAGCATACTTTAAAAGCTCAAAGCTTAATTTATTTAAAGGTATTCGCGAGATTCACTCTTTTTTATATATGTATTTATGTTTTCTTGCTTTTAGCGCTAGAAATCTAGAAATTAGTCAATATATGTCAAATGCTTCCTAATCTGCAAATAAATGAGTCAGAGCAACAAAATTCTTGATTCTCACTTCAACATCACTCATCTTTAATCATCCACTATACTCATCAAACCAGTCATAACTTTAGTTGAACCTATGAAAACGTCAAGTCGTATCTTTTTTTTTCTGCCATGTTAAACCATTTTCTCTCATTTATCACCAGCAACTATCACCAATAATATTTATACCATTCGCCGTTTATAGCGTTGGTGGCAAACGAGCACTCCGGCATTCCCATAATATTATTTACACCAGCAGGACCATTACGAAGGTACGTTCACGAATTATTAGTTATTATACGAACGATTATGGTTGTTGCGATTGTAACCAGACTCGTAATCATGTCAATAATTACAAAGGAAACAATGGCTTTGTGTCAGTTGGTCGTGAAAACTGAAAATGGGCGTGTTGAATGGGTACGTGTTTCGGGCATTAAATTATGTTGTATGGCCTTCGTAAACTTTACTAACTCTCGCTTTGTTTTATGTGGATTAAATCGTTTTTTCTCATTCTTTAAGAAATGATAAAAAGAACTTTGATGCAGACTAACTGGAAGGCATTCATCGTGTATGAAATAGTTTCTGCTCTTGGTTATCCTGAGGTTCGGTCTATTGAACTGTTAGGACTAATTTAACCCTAACATAATAAATTCTTGATGCATAAGGAGGGTCTTTATACGTCGATCAAGTTCTCAGATCAGAAAACTATCCTTTTAAGCACAAAACAACCAACTCGGGCCATCAAAAGAAGCCCACCAAGTAAATTGTTACGAGTACCAAAATAAAGTACGTGCGATCGACATATCTCGCCTTAAATAAGGCATACTTTCCGGTTCAATAGACTAAAAAGGCCATACGAATACGAAGTACGTCCCGACCAGGTGCTTTTTTAAATAAGGGTACCGCTAATGAATGACCGTATTGTCCGCTCGCGTGAAATGATCCCTAATTGTCCAACAATCGATGCCTGTTCGGATCTGGTCGTTGGTACTTTCACAATTGAATGGTCTTCTGATTGCAAAGAGTCCGATTTGATGGTTAAAGTTGTAGGTACAGATATTGTGAAGGATCCCAAGCAACACACAATTGTTAAATAAGCGTTTATTTTTGGTTTATCCCAGATGTACATTTTTTTTGGTTAAACTTCAACTGTAAATATCCGATAAAATGTCTGCGTGATATACGTTAAGGTATTTAATATTATATTTATGTTTTATTCACGTCTAACAAGAAGGTTATAAAAGTTAAACGCTTAAGTATGGTATTAAGACGTTTATAAAACGCGTATAATTTTTTTTTAAATAACTTGACTACCAATATTTTTTTTTATTTGCAAATGTGTTTTATGGATCAGGGAGCATTTTTCGACGTACAAAAAAATTAATTTTTACTAATGGCGTCCATAAGGAATTTATCGTAAATATTATTTCATTAAAAAAAATATTCTTCAAGAAAATTTTTATTTTTTCTTTAGTTTTAAGCAAATTTGTATTTCTTATTTGGTATAATTATTGTTTCATACAAGTTAATGCATTTCCTATTTTCTTTGTGTATGATATTCCATTATTACAATGCCATATTTGATATCCAGGTCGTTTTATCATATATTTGAGGTATAGTGGTGTAAAGACTAGCTATTTAAGTCCTTTCAATTTTTTTAAATTCCAAAAATTTTTCCTTTGTATTTTTTAAACTGTAGAATATTATATTCTACAGTTTTGTCTCAGTTTTACATACTATCTACTACCTACTATCTCATTTCTTTAGCTAAATATACCTTGACTATATACGGTTAATAAATACAATACAATACAGTATATTACGGAAATTTTCACAAATACACAATCCAATTTATAGACACAACTTAAACGTTATAATATAATTTGTAGTACTAACTATAGATATTTTATCAAAAATTTATGTGATTCTTCATATTATCTCAATTAACCCTTATGTGACTGAAAAGGTACCCGGGTACCTTTTCAGTTTTCAGATATGAATATCTTTTTAACTCACCTTCGATGAAGCTTGTACTTTTGTGACATTTCTTAATTTGGTTTTTTTAAGTTATTGTTAAAATTTGAAATTATTTTTTTTATTTTTAAAGTAAATAAGGTGTAAAAAATTTTCACCCATAGTTGACTGGATGGTTACCCGGGTACCTATACTAATAAAATTTTTAAGAGTTAAATTCATATGTTTTATTATATATACAGTAATAAGAAGTCATAGAAAATTACAGTGAGGTACAAATTAACGCAACATAGCAAACAAACACTAAAAAACATTACTTATGAATTACAGTTTTGACAAATAGTTTGAGCCACTGAATGCTCATTATAAACTGGTTTGGAGCACGATTTACAGGCTTTACGAGTTTTTCTCTGTTTATGGGTTCGCTCTCGGCATATTTGGCAACTACCAACCACCTTTACACGTCTAGATGCATCTCGTTCATAAACTGCTTGTTCTCTTACTGGATTATCTAGAGGAACAGGCATTCGTCGGTGAAGTACCATTTCTATAGCCTGACGAGTAAAATGATTACCAACAACTTTTGGAATTAGGGAATCTTATTTGGATACTTGACAAACACAGCTCATTACCAAGATTTTTTAAAAATCGCCGACGTTGATCAGTAGCTTTGAAAGAAGGATTAGGTTCCTTGTATATACAATAAGAAGCTAAACTAGCAACGTCAATTATGTTGAAAAAAATGCTAATGGCCAGCGATTTGTTCTACGTTTGACAGTATATTCACATAGCATTTGGTCCATAGTGTCAACACCGCCTTTAGTTTTGTTATAGTATTTGTTAATTTCAGGCTTTGCAACAGAAGTATTATCTACTTCGCCTGTTGTGTGCATAGTGAGCCGAGTTTCAAAAGATATCAAAACGTATAACTTTGTTTTGATGGTGTTCATTTTCAATCCCTATCATCATATAGTTATAATGTAACATAGTCTATTAGCAATTGTAAGAAAGTTTGGTTACCTGCGAAAATAACGGAACCATCTGCATATCTTATATTATTTAATTGTTCTCCATTTAGCATATAAATCTTGCAAAGCTTCTTTGAAGATGTATTCCGAGTCCAGATTGGAAGTTTCAGGATGTAGTATGGATCCCTGCCTTAAATCACGTAATTATTTTATCTCTATCTACCCTGATACAGGCCGTCTGACTCCAGTAGAGATTTCTGATGATTTTAAGGTCCTTCGTGTGTGGCACTTCATCAAACCAACACCTGGATCGAAGCCCCTCTAGTCTCTACAACAGTTCTAAATCCAAACTGGATTCTACTGTAAATTATCTGGATAGAGAATTGCTAAATGCTATTTTACTCTAAAGATGTAAATTCTTACATACAACAAATCTATTGCTTAATAAAGCAATTTACGACAAAAATAAGCGGTTGAAAGAAATGTTTAATTTTATTCGACCGCTCTGTGCGGCATATCGCTCCCTCGCATCTCGTCAGTTCCCCCCTAATTAAAACATCCAAATTGCGAGAGTCCTTTTAATTACCTCGGCCAATTACTGCAGCTCAAAAACTAGAGCTGCTTAACTTGTACTTTTAATAATTACCCAGTCAGCTGATTCCTATCGGCGCATATAGATGGCCAATTTAAACGGTAATCCCGGCGTAGAAGGACCTTTCTTTCTCCATTTAATTCTCTGATCTGGGCAGTTGCGGATTTTTTTTGTGTTGTATAAAAAAAAAACACAATTACTTGTTTGGAACTTTCCCTTCGTGTTTTATTATGAAAAGGGAAAGCGGTCATTATGAGCAAAAAGGTTAAGTGGCACTAAACCGTCGTTAAATCACCAATTAAGGCTATCGAATTACGTTTTACTTTGGCAGATCACCTTGTTATACAACGATTTATAACTGAAAACAGCATCAATCTTAAATTTGACGTATCTCCTTAACATTTAATTTGCCAAGGATCCAACATGTGTTTTTAATATACCGGAATTTTGACGATTTTTCGAATAAGTGTCGACTACTAATTGCCAAATGGGACGGGATCCGCGCCCAAAACGGTTTACTAATTGCCGCATTGACCCTTGGACATTAATGAGGCAATATTCTTATTTTTAATGATTCTGAGAATTTTTGTTAATGAGCCATTCATCATGGGGATGTTTGATTTGTTCCGGGAATTTTTACCGTAGCTTGTTTTGATTTAGGAACTGCCTCGGCCTATTATTAAATTAGAGACACGTTAGAACTTTTTAAAAAGCTTTGAAAAGTTAATGATTAGCCACTTCCTCATAAAAAATAATGAATAAATTAAAATATTTTTAATGAATTTTGACTATTTCATGAATTCAGGCAGTTAAACACTTAAAATAATTTGATGAGAAAGGAATAGGTGTAATAAGTTTATTAAAGTAATAAGTAAAACAGGACTCAACGTGGTCAGCAAAAGCATTAGTTGTTTTTTCAGGAGTGCTCCTACTTATTCCTTTTTTATTTTACTGACTTCAGTATGACTTTACTAGGAGGCTTAGGCTGAATTTACCCAAGTCCAAAAATACTTCATATTTCTGGACATAATTTGCCCTGTATTTGAGACAAAATATTGAATTATATAAATTGCAGAATAATCACTGGTGTCCTTGGACTTAATTTTTTATCGAAGCTTTATTTTTAACAGCAGTTTTGTTTTTGAGTTTCAACTGTACTATGCTGAAAATTTTTTATGTTATATTTCCTAATTTAGCCCAAACTTATTTATTACAAGCGATATATGCACTGCAACTTATCCACTGATGTAAAATTTAATCTCAATCGAAGTTGAATTTTCAACAAGTAGATAACCCCAAAAACACCTCATATAGTATTATCGTTAAATATCGTATAAATAAATTGACACGGGATTTACATATCTATTTTTAAACTTGATTACTAGGGTAAAACACCCAATTGTTGGCACTCGACCAAATATTGGCACCCTTAGTAGTTTTCTTTGAATAAAAAAGTCGAATTCAAATTAATTTAAATTCTAAGAAAATAGACAAATAGCGGCAACCCTGCCCAATAACCAGACTTCATTGTTCACGTTGTGTAATATTGTTTATGGCTTTAGCCGGTAAAAGTTTAGTGAGATGATGTGAATTCTATCAAAAATTAGCGTCAAGGTAAGAATCTGTTTGACAATTATGTAATATTTTGGTACTTTGGACAGAAGAATTGCCTGTAGTAGATATTTGATTTGTTGGATAAAGCGTAAATTAAAGCTAAAAAATGGTTTAACCCATTCTAACCTAACATTTTTTCTCTTTTTTAAGGGTGCCAATTATTGGGCATGATAATTGATGATTTTCCAATTCTTTGGCACCCATGCCAACTATTGGATTTAGCATTTTAATTAGCACTCTAATGATTGGCACCTCCTTTTTATCACACTATTTTGATTTAGTAATTTAGGTACTTGCTTTTATAATTTTAAAATGTTATTTGAGGTGGCTAAAAAAATTGTATTAATGTTTGTAAGAAAGGAAAATTAATATTAATATAAGGGTGTACAATATTAATTTACCAGTACACCAGAATATAAATCAACGGGCAAATTATGTCTAACCTTTAATATTACACTCCTACCTTTTTTATATCTACTGTAACTCCGACTTTGCATTTTTTCTGTAAACTTTTCAAATTTTTTCCTCCTTATAAAATCCCTTAAGTGAAATTAATCTACCTAAATTTGTATTATTTCTAGATGGGAAAAATTACAAAGAAAAATAAAAAAAATGCTTTTAAAAAATATAGTGAAGAATTAATTCAGAAACCTTTGAGCGAAATTAAAAACGGCGCAACAAAAAAGTCTGTAGCCAAGAAGTACCAAATCCCTAGATCTACTCTCTAATTCCGATTGGGAGCTAAATTTTCCAAAGCTAGACCTGGTCCAAATACTTACCTGACTGAAAATGAGGAAAAGCTGCTCGTAGCTTGGATTCTCGAAAGTCAGAAAAAAGGCTTTCCAAGACGGAAAATTGATTTACAGATATCAGTGAAACAGTTTTTAGATGATGATAAACGTCCAAATCCATTTAAAAATAACATGCCAGGTATCCTTTTTCTTATTCCTTTACACATTTATTTTAGTTGATTTTATAATTTATAATAACCTGCATATTATTTTTAGGTGACCACTGGTATAGGTCATTCTTAAATCGACATCCTATTTTAACTCATCGCACACCAGAAGCAGTAACAAGTGCATCATCTAACGTTTCTGAAAACGATATTAAAAAATGGTTTGGGGATATAGAAACGTACCTAAAAAGTAAAGGATACTTTTCCATTTTGGAAGATCTGCGACGAGTGTATAATGGTGATGAGACATGTTTTTTGTTTTGCCCAAAACTTGGAAAAGTTCTAGCAGCAAAGTCTGAGAAAAATGTTTATGAAGTTGACAGGGGCCAGGCAAAGCAAAATCTAACAGTAATGTTTAGTTTTTCGGCCGCAGGGGATGTGACTCCGCCTCTAATAATATTTCCCAATAAGAGAATATCAAAAACTTTATCAGACAGTGTTCCAGATCACTGGGGTATTGCCTCCACTGAAAATGGCTGGATGAAGTCCGAAGTTTTTATTGATTATATCAAAGAAATATTTCATAAAAACCTTGTGAAACAGCAAATTTTATTTCCAGTTATTTTATTTGTTGATGGACATGCAACACATCTCACCTATGAGCTTAGTAAAGTGTGCAGTCAGTTGCAAATAATTTTAGTGGCTTTATATCCCAACTCAACAAGAATTATGCAACCGGCAGACGTTTCTTGTTTTAAGCCGCTAAAAACATTCTGGAAGTACGGAGTACTAAGCTGGAGAAGAGAAAATCCATATTGCCAATTAGGAAAACATCACTTTGCTCCCATATTGGATAAAGCACTAAAATATTTAAAGGGCGAGGCTATAGTCAACGGTTTTAAAAGTTCTGGTTTGTTTCCGTGCAATCCAGAGAGTAATGATTATTCTAAATGTCTCGGTAAGAAACAAGGGGAAATTGAACATCTAGAGGAAATTAAAACCGACAAAAAAATCGACTATGATTTATTTTGCAAAATGCTAAATACTGATCTTCTTCAAGAGCTTGAAACCGGAAAAGCTGTGGAAAATCATAAAAATTGTAAATATTTTGACATGTTAAGAAACATTTACTCCAAGCTTAAACCATCTAGCGCTTTAAATATCTCTATAGTAGAAAATAGTCTTATAGAGGTTGAGCAGGAAATAAATGAATATGAAATAGGGGTTGCAGAAATTGAAGAAAATGTTCAATATCTTGACGAAGAAATACTTAGCATGCCTGTAGTTTTTGAAATTGCTCGGATGGATAATAATGATGAATTTCCTGAAAGTGATGAAATATTAGAAGACAAATATGATGATCATGATGAAGATGGACAATCGACAAATTTGGAAAATATTAAAATTAAAAGTCCTAAAAAAACAGAATCTAAAATCTCGAACGAAGATGTTTACACACCTGAAAAGATGAAACCAAAATTGATTATATCTCAAAATATCATATTAAAAAGTGCAAATGACTCCGTGCTTGAAACACATAAAAGTGATGATAATGTGGATCCTGTGCCGAACGAATTAAATATAGCACACTACTTAGAAAAGCCTAAAACACCTGAAAGAAGCGGAAAGAGGACATCTACAAGAACATCATTTGTTTTAATTTACTATAAAAAAAGTCTTCAAGAAAAGTAAGAAATAAAAATTGAAAAGGAAAAGAAAAAAGAAGAAAGAAAATGATTTAAAAAAAGAGGAAAACAAGCAAAAAAGAGTGAAAAAACTACAAGCAAAAAATAATATAACAAAAGAAAAGGACAAAGGTGTAAAAAAATTAAATATGTCTAATTACTCAAACATTTTTTCAGAAGCGGGTCCAAGCTCTCAAATAAATAATATACAAGTTGCAAAAAAGAAAGAAACCCATGTCAGAAATTTATTTGAGAGTGAAAGTAAAGAACAAGAAGGCACTGTAAAATTGAACGAGTCCATTTTGAGTCAAAATACCATAACAAAAAATGGATTATGCTTTATATGTACGTACAATATTAGTATAATTAATTTTGGTGTAAAATGTTCAACTTGCACCAGAAATTATCATTATAAATGTTTAATGAAACACGAGATATATCATGACAACTTTGTATGTAAAAGTTGTGATTTTAAAAATAAAACTTCATAAGTTAACTGCATGTTATTGCCCTATTTTAGTTTAAAATCATTTTTTGTTTTTTTTTTTTTATTTTGTTCTGTGCTAAATTTATAAACTGGATGACTGTTAATTTAGTTAGTCTAAATTTTTAAAACATAGGGTATAAATAGTACAGTATAAGGGTACACAAGGCATAAATAGGAACATTTCTCAATAAATGTTTCTTTTAAAATTTGTTTCGCTTTTATTATTTCAGGTGAAATAGGGTGCCAACTATTGGAAATTTGCTAAATTTGAGAATTTTTGCAGTTTCAACTAATTTTTGATAAGTATTTTAAGTTTTTTTTGTTATTGTTTAACTCTTTAGAGATTTTTATTTGTCAAAAATTGTGGAAAGTGTCTCTATTTCATATATTTTTTTTCTTATGAAAAAAAACTTGTAGCTATCTCCTTAAGGTGCCAACAATTGGGTAGTTTACCCTACACCTTAAAAACTTGATGAAATGCTTCTGAAAAATCACTGCTTTTTTGTCTATACTATCCAATCTAATAACGCTGTTTTTATACTAAATATTTATATATAAAATTAAATTTAAAAAATTAAATTAAATGTCCAATATCTATTTTCTGCAAAAACATTGTTTTTGTTCAACATAACCCTTACCCCCCCACCCACCCCAAACATTTTTCCAGTAACATATTCGTTTGAAAAATCATTGCTTTTCGTCCATAATATCCAGTAGCACTGTTTTTGTATTAAATATTTATTAATATACATATCTATAATTATATCAAATTTAAATAAACAAACTATGTTATTAGATCCGATATTAACGGCGATATCAGCTGTTATTCATGCGTATTATTTTGGAAAACAATGATTTCTGAAATCAATTTTTTATTGGTAAGTTGTGTGGGGGTTTAGGATAGGGTTATTGAAAAACGCTTTTTTTGCAGAAAATAATTGCTTGAGAAAAACATGCTATTTAAGAACATTATAGGTGATAGGAAAATCTATAGTGTAATCGTGAAAAACCGCTATTTTATTTTTCGAAAGCAAGGCTCATGGCTACGAAAATGGCAATAGTTGAGCTATTTTTTATCACAAATAAATAAAAATTTAGTTTTTTAAGCTCGATCATTAAATTCTAAGTTTTTTTTGGTTTCTAGACAACTTTTCATTATTTAGGTTTAAAAGTACAGTTTTAAAATAAAACTATTGGTATATTTACATTTTTCTTGTCTTCGGTGGTATTTCAGGGTTCTAATGTTGGCCCACTTCCTTTCAACCTATTTGTTAATGATCTTGTGAACAATATTCCTTACCACAGGTTGACCTACGCCACTGATTTTTTGAAGAATTGCAGAGAGTAAAAATTCTAATTTTTTTGCAGCAGGGTCTTAAATTTGTAAGACACTAAGATAGCTGTGTGTTTTGACATTCAGATTGGTGATGTTTTACTGGAGCAAACAGCCTAAATTCCAGATCTTGACGTTATATTTAATAGGGAAGTTGTTCCTTATTTCGAGTCGAAACCTCGTGATTTTTGTGATAAGTGATTGCCGCCTAATATTTAATGATCTTTTTAGCAATTAAACTTCATTTTTATAGTTTTGTTAGATTGCGGCTTGAATATAATTGTTTGGAAGCCTTAGTATCAGTGTCATGCTTAAGGCGGTTTAGAGAAGATCTCTTTTATTTAAGTATTTTGCTTACTAGGAGAATAAATTGACCCAGAGTAGATCGTTGATCAAGCTGTTCTTTTGTTAGTGTTAAAATGATTCACTTAGTTAGTTTTTTGTAGTTACTAATAATAACTAAATAGATAGCGTATTCTGTGGCACAACTATATTTCCACATTTCTCACTTGCAGGCTTGATATAATTCATGTTTTGCTCTTGGTCAGGTAATTTTTGTTATATGTAAAAACTGTCTAACATTTACCAGAGACTTTTGCTAAATCTAGAGACTCCTTCATTTAATATAAGCCTTTAATCAATAATTTAATTCCTAATTTATTTTTACTAGTATCTTATATATTACAAGGTGTTCACTAGTACTCTTGTGATCTCGACTTTATCATAGATAAAGTCGAGATTCTTTTGATTCTTTTGATTCTTTCTTTTGATTGTCTCTAGTTATTAATTCAACCAATATAATATTTTATATAGTATCATAAATAAATCTACATTTGAAAAACTATTAGCAACGCGTCCCAATTCAGAAAAACCTTTCTTTCACACGTTACACGTAGTCCATTCAGCCGATTCAAGCATGAAACTTTTCAAATAGGTTGAAATTGATAGACCTTGAATGTCCCACATTATTGTCCAACTGTCACTCATACATGAACAACTTCATTCACGAATTTAACTTATAACACCCCCTGTTACATTGTTCAAAAGGCTACAGGGTCACTGTCAAGAGAGTCTATAAAATTCGTATCAGATTTATATTATCGGTCGGCACCTTTTTTTTATGTGTGAAAAGAGTTTTAAAAAAAAAGACGATGATGAATGCTCGAGTTTTTTTCTTGAAAATTGCAACCATATGTCTTGGATCCAATTCTCGGTATCGGGTTGCGCGTTATTATAGCCTAATTGGTTTTTAATTATTTGCAGACTTAAAACGGCACTGGTATCTAATAATCGTAACATTTTAGCCATTAAACACAAAGGGCCGTTTGAACAGTGATGATAAGAGCCGAAAAAAACTTCCCCGGTGCGTGTCTGACAACAATTTTTGAATGAAAATCATAAAGATAAAGTTAAAGTTCTTATCTGAAAACATTATTGCACATTGAGGGCCTATTTGGCCGGATTTAAATTAGATTTAATCGAGGGTATATAAGGGCGGCTACTTGTTATGAGGACATTTGCAAAATTAACGGAATTAATGGGTCGGATATTATGGCGCAGTGGCTATTTAAAATGGTTTTATGAAGTTAAATGTTAAGCCTGACTTGGATTTAAATTAATGTTAATTTTAATTTTTTTTTTTGAAGGAATAGAGTACGTATTTACGGTAGTATAGAGTATAAGCAAAAACTAATTTTTTCAATAAAAATCTCTTTTAAAAGAAAATTAAAAAAAAACGACACTGACTAAAACAAAAAGAATAAATAAAGAAAACAAGGTTCAATGGGCAAGAATCTACTAAAAAAATATTGTTTACGGTGTTTCAAGAATCTCAATCTATTGGAAGTTTTCTCTTTACCCTATACATTTACCAGCTGTAGGTAAGTAACCTTGGATCTTTTATTTTTACTCGAAGATATCTTAGAAACTAAAAATAAGATTAAGGATATTATACTTTTAATGAACCTGGGATTAGAGTTAGATGTTCACTTAAAATTCTCAATAAATATAAGCATAAGAAGGGACTTTATTAATTATTAGATGTCAAACTATTATGTGAGCCTAGTTTTTCTGCATTTTTCATTTTGTGATTTAGTGTATTTTAAAAACAAAATAAGACGGGTATTCAACGTATATAAAACCACTGTATTTATTTATTCAGTAGTGGAAGAAATAATGATGTACGTATGGTGCAATTGCAAAGATTAAGGAAATCGGATGGATTTCCTTGAAAGATTTTTAATTTGCGATTAAGGTATTTGTACCAACAAACTAAATCACATTTAATACTCATAATTTAGATTAAGACACAAACAGTAAAAGTAAATTGTAAATTATTCTAACTACCTATACAGTATCGGAATAAGATTTCAAGTATCTATAAAAATATAAAAAATGATTTAAACTGCTTGCAGGGCAATAAAAGAAGACTGACTTCAATTGCCTATAAAAAATGGGTGGAATGCATAAAAAGTAGTATATGCTAATGCTTCAAGTATGTACTACATTTCTAAAGTTTATACTACACTAATGAAGCATTTACTACTCTCTGTAGCATATGTACGCGATACATAGAAGGGGCTATGCTTTGGAAGTATCTACTAGTTATAGTAGTATTTACTACAGTTTAAATAAAGTTGGTGTTTGACAAACTTCGGCCCCAGCAATCAAAGTGTTTTAGTAAAAAATGGCAGTTTTTATGGATGTGCATCGTCAAAAAGTATAAAAACAAAGAAGAGAATACAATAATGACCATTTATATCGAAAATTATTTAGGTAATTGCCATAAATTTAATAGATTTTTCTATCCCAATCATCTAATTACGCTTTGGTATTTTAGATTTAACAGAAAAAATGTAGAGTGGCTTGGACATTATTTTCTGCAAGATGATAATGAACCGGTGGAAACAAGGGGTGGAGCCCTGTCACCGACTCGGAAAATGGAGGTTTTTTTTGAGAAGTGTAGGTGTTTCTAGTAAATTAACTTTGTAGTTTGAAAAATGTAAATAACTTTTCTTACAGGAGATCCTGGATTTCAGCAAGGAGTTGGTGTTGATCTATACGTCAATTAAAGCATTGTTTCCAGAACCTTAGCCACGGTATCTAAAGCAATTTATTCAAAAAGAAACAATTGGATAAAGTTGCCCAACACTAACGAATTGCTTAGAGTTGCTATTATTGAGGGAGCACGTGGTGAGCGAATGCCTAGGGTTAAAGGTATTATTGACTGTATCCATGTAAAAATAACAAAATCATCTATTCACGGTGATGAATACGTGAACAGAAAAGGGGTATGCTCAATAAATGTTCAAGCTACTTGTAATGCCCGAGAAATGTTTACAAGTGTGAATGCATCTTGGCCAGGCTCCGAACACGATAGTCGAATTTGGCGAAACTCCATAGTGCATGGAATTATGTATAATAATGTGCACGAAGCAGCTTTATTAGGTGATGAAGGATATGCTGTTGCCCCGTGGTTATTGACACCATATAAAAATCCAACTACACCAATGCAAGAAAATTATAATTTAATCTATGTAAAGGGCTGCTTTGGTCAGTTAAAACGGCGTTTTCCAATGCTCCAGTATACTTTTCACCTAAAAACTGAAAACATTCCGGAACATATTGTGAGTGCATTTGTACTTCACAATATAGCTAAATATCTACAAGATCCATACCATGATTTTGATCGAATTGAGATGGAAGTTCAGCATCCCAATGAACTAATGCCAGAGGGTAATCAAGCACAAATTCGAAATCAAGGTACACAGCGCAGAAATGAAGTTGCTGAGCTAAAACACCTAATAATTTAAGTTATTATTATTATTATGATAATTATATACTAAATAGGTAACTTATGAAATGTTCAATAATAAACTAAGTATAAAAAAGTAACAACTAAATAAACTAATTATTTCAATTTTAAGTTTGTGACAAAATATCAAACTATAAAAGAAATAAATGGATACTACACCTCATATTATATTTAAATTATGGGTTCATACGTAGATTTTATATTCCTGTTAATAATCCAACATGTCCCGCCTAATTAAATGGTCAACTAACTGCCCACCAGCTTTGGCAATATTTATCAATGCAATCGCGGCCCGTTCCTGAGCTTCGGCCGAAGACTGTTGAGCTCGAGAAGCAGAAATTTGGGCTTCGGCTGCTTCAATTTGTTTTCGTAGACAGGTCTTTTGTAGTTGAATAAGTGTCTCCTCCTTATCAGCTGCTTTAGAACCTTTAGATGTCATGACTTTAACTTGTTTGGAGCCAGATTTAGAACTGAGGAAGTCATCTTCACTGTTTTGGAAGGAAACATCAATCTCATTGCTTATACCGGCCTGACATGCACCTGGTACTCTGTGTAGAACTGGGTTTTCTCCTACATTCCATAAGTCGTAGAATTTTTTTTGCCATTCCGTCAGTACAAATCTTCTTTTTCGTTTTTAATTTTTGGTGTCATCTTTTTATCAAATAAAATTTGATAACTTTCAAGTAGAGTAGCAAATAATACTTGTTCGTTTTTATCTTGTCCTAGCTCTTTTGTTGCATCGGAATGTTGAAGAATCACTCATAGTTAAACCAGTATTAGAATCACTGAACTTTTAAAAAGTTTGAATCCGAACCGAATTACACGAACACACTTAATACTAATAGACACACTGATAGAAAAACGAGTTTTGACGAGTGTCTTGTCAATTTTGAGAACTTTGACTCGCACTTACTGGGACACTAGTAGATAATTTTAAGTAGTAGGTACTTCTGTTGAGCCGTACAGTGTAGTATTTACTTTATAGGCAAAGTAGATACTTTTATGTAAAAGCAAATGCTACAAAGTAAATACTTTTTAGCGAAGCATTATCTACTACTTTTTATGCATTCCACTCATTGTATGCCTTTCAAATACTTAAAGTAACTTAAATAAGACTGCAGTGTTTTATAAAAACAGAACTGTTGCTTAAACTTGCTACAATTGTTTTAAAAAAGTAGGAATTATGACTTCAACTGCCTGAAATTTAGCTGTCTAAAAGAGATGGAAATATGATTTATTACAAAAAACTAAATAAAAAAATTATATAGACTTATACTATTTCCAGAGAACAAAAAAGTACTTTAAGTGCTTTAAGGAACTAGAATGTATGACTTTATATTCCTTTAAAAAAAGAAATACGACTTAAACTCCTTAAAAAAACATGTTAATGTAAACTACTTGAAACGGATAGAAAAGAACTCTGGATTTAACTATTTGTAAGGAATTGGAATAAAGGATAGAAATATGACATATTACAAAAAAATAATTATGACTTTAAATGCCTTTAAAAAAATACGACTTGAATATTTTTAAAAAAAAATTACTTGAACTGCCTGAAAAATGATTAAAATATGACTTGGTATAAAAAAATAATAATGACTTAAATTACTTTCAAGGAGTAAAAGAGTATACTTCAAATCCTTCTAAGAAATGGAAATTGTGTCTTTAAATGCCTTTTAATAATAGAAATATGACTTACCTACTTGAAAGAGGTGAGAAACGACTATGGTTTCTCGTAAAAATTAAAAGATAATTTAAGGTGTCTAAAATACAGCAAGTTATTTGATGCTGGGATATATTATTTTACTAGATGTAGGAATAATTATTTTAATTGCTTATAAAGGAAAAAAAAATATGTTAAATGCTTTTAAGAAATAAAAATTATGACTTCAAATGCCCGTAAAAAATCTACCTAAACCTCTTAAAAAAGACTTGTTATTTTATTTACATAGAAAAGAAGAAGAATGGCCCAATATTTAGTACACGATAGCATAAACATGGAATAGGGTAGTCTCTAAACTTTTAATATAAAAAAAATTATTGAGATTCATAAACCTAAAAATATAATCCCTATATTACAATATAGATAATCTCCCTACCCTTGCCTGAAACCGATCACCGCCTGGACAATTACAAACGAACACATACACCAAATCACGTGCCTATTATCTATCAATCGCCTCCTGTCAAATGGGCAAATTCTATGTGTTCTATAATACGTATGTATACGTATACATATAATACGCCAGTGAGAAATCGCACAATACGTCAATCACAACTGCTAATCCGGATTTGACTTTTAAACGACGTTTATGCCGGACAATGCGAATCCGTAGGGGCCGAGCGTTATCTTATGTTAACATGACAACTCTGAAAAGGGTGGTCCTTTGTGGCTTTTAAGTTTTGAAATTAACTATGTTGCGGGGTGTAAGTAACTGATAAGCCAACTGAGAGTCGAGTTATTAAGTTTTTTTTTATGTTTTCAGTTGGAAATTATAGATGTTTCTCAAGGTAATAAAGATAAGTTCAAAGAGCATTCATGTTTTAGTGAAAAACTCGTTCTTTTCATGCTTTTTTTGTTCTGTGTTTCTTTGTAATTTAATTTTTCAGTCTGCTTAACAAAGTTCCAGAAGCATCTCTTATCTTCATCATATCTCTTTTCCTTATCAAAAAAACCTACTTCCAACATAGGACTTAGGCCTCTTTAGATTTTGTTGCTACTATCAAAGATGAACAATCCAGTGAATCTCAATGATTAAAAATTTAACTTGAGTGCTATCTGATATAGTCCTAAAAAAGGTTACAAGAGAGTAAAAGTTTAATTTGAAATTATTGGTTGTTGTTCCTTTATCCTTTTCTATCTCTTCACTACCGATGGAAGTTACCCTTGTATAAATAAATAAAGGCATTAAATTTATTTAAAAAAATATATTTGTTATAGCTATGAATTTTATTTTTAAGTAGCGAGTAAATCTACAGCATTAAATAGATGGTCCGGCGCGAACAAACTGCACCCAAAACCACTTGTATCCTCCCATTAATTTAAGGGCATATGTGGCATAATGCATTAGATAATTTATTATGTCTTGAATTCTGGAAAAAGAATAATTTAGAAGTAATCAGGTTATATGAATTAAATAACAGACAAAGCTGATATATCAGAGTAGATGTACTGAGTGAGTTAAACAGATGTCAAACGATCAGATAAAAAAAGACAGAGTAAAAATAATGTTGATGACATTCTGAAATACTTTTTGACGCTGTTAATTTCTGTTTTTAGTTTGATCTTTGAAAGATGGTAAAAAATGTTCATTTACACCTAAACATGAATATTATTACTAAAGAGATTTTCTCAGTATCAGTGAGACTCTCATATGCAAAGAAGCCAAGACCTGAAGATGATTCTTGACTTAGTATACTATGAAGAGCAGTAATTTGTTCAACACAGCGGTCCTCAAAAAAACCTAAAAATTCACATTAATCGATAAAAAATATTAAATTTTTCCATCAAAATCAAATCTAATACAAATCACCAATAAATCACCCCACACTTTAATTTTCATCAAGCCTAAACTACCGTTTAAATTGACTGCCTTAAATCGAGCCAATAGGCAATCATCTATCACCGAGTGTAATGGTTCACACAAAATTGACTGCGTTAATAGACTATTAATAGACAATAATTGCACCAAACTTAATGACTCGTTCACTGATAAATTCTATCAGCATATTTCTAGTTGTCACAGTGAACAAAGTGCCATAGTCAATTTTGCTTGCGTTCTCCTCCCTATAGGGCGCGTTACGGAAGGATAACTCGCTAACTAGAAAGGGGATCCTGATTACATATACAAATATATGGCGTATAAAGAGTTGTTCCCCATATCCCTTTCATTAAATTTTGCTGACTATGATAATATACGTTAAGGTGAGATAAACATTTATAAGACAGATGTAGGCACACCCTTTGAGCAATTAAAAAAAAAACAGTCTAGTTAAAATATTTGTAGGCAATTATAGTAAATGGCCATCGCGAGCGACCGTTTTCCAAATTGTTAATTAGTGACCGGCCAATTAAGCAGTTGAAGGTTTAGCTTCTGTTGAAAAAAAATGTGCTGAAGGTTTCATAAATCTTGGGATCGTGAACTAACGAGAAACGATATGGGAACATTGGCAGATGGTGCTTTTGGTTATCTCCTTCAACGATCTGCCAGTAGCTATTTATGCTACCTTTGTGATTTATTTCTTAGTTACTTATTAGTTTTCTATTGTATCTTAACAATATTTTATTCACAAAATTTTCCCTTTAATTCTACACCACTGTATCTGACTTTGTCCTAATCCTTCCACAATATTTAGAAAATAAATACATAGGCGGGACGCGCGTGCCCCTATACATTATTTTCGGAATTGGAAAAAGATTAAATCCGACGTGTCAGGTGTTGAAAGTGTTTACTTTCGAGCAAGGTGTGTGTTCTGCACTGACCAGAAAGGATTAACTCGAGAATCCTCGGGTTTACACGTTAAATCCGCTTAGGGACTAAATCGATTTGCATATTTTTAATGTCTGTGAATTGTGAGGGCATAGAAATGGTTTGGGGTTGGGGGCTAATTGTAAGGGATGCTATTGAAATTATTATTTCTGTTAAAATTGTCTTATGGTTCAGATAAATGGTATTTTTTTATTTATCTTATGTTATAAAGGCTCCTTTGTAAATAAGCCAATATGTTATTCACGTAGGGTTCAAAATCGTATATATATTATATTTTAAAGTGTGCTCATCACCGTTATGAATGAATATATTACTGACCTAATATACAATATGTTACATAGGTAATTCTAGAATTAATTACATTTGTCTTAATATCTACACTACACCTAGATGTAAATATCGGTATGTGCGGTTATAGTCATTACCTAGATTTAAACATTCTAAAATTAGTAGCTAATTTAACTAAAATCAGTAAATATTTGAATGAAAAGAAAAAACTTGCTTAAAAATATTTTTCCTATTATTTTCCTATGTATGTTTCAAATATTAACAGACAGCAAGTTGTAGAACTTAGGGGTTAGGTAATTAAAGAATCTTACATTAATATTAGAATTACTGTTTGGTATAACAAGATGTTTATTGACGTTATTTCTAGTTCTACGGGAGTGATTAACTGTTGCAGCAGATTAATCACTATCATCATTTTCAAATATACTTCAATCGCGATCTTTTTTTCCTATAATACGTCTTCGATATTTTGCCATATAATGACCAATGTGATATATGAACTTGAGTAAAGAACACCAATACACGCCAACTCTTCTCTGTATAAGCGAAAAGTCTATAGGCAGAGAGTTCCTTCGAAACAGAGATTTGCTATAATTTTTTTAACTCATTTTATCACATCACCATCATCACAAGAAATGCATGATGATTGATTGGTTTTACAATCTTATTACATTTTTATAATCTTTTCAACATATATTCTAATTTCAGGCTCTAAGATAGTACGAAAATCATGTGTTCTTTTTGCATTTTCTTTAAGTCTATTTCTAACTCTTTTCATCCTAAATATTGTAATATTTTTTTCAATTTATGTTAACGAATGAATTTGTCATCAGTATCATCGTATTTTTCTTCCTAATGATCTAAGTACTTGTATACCGGTATCATTCATTGAGTCAAGTATTAAAATTTTTGTTTTCGTTAATTTGTTTTCGTGTTTGAGCCTGGTTATCATTGCCAAGAGTTCGACCCATTTTACCCTTCTTTTTGCTAACTTATGGCTAAATCGAGCTTTATTTCATTATAATTACTATATTTTTTATACATTTACTGCTCTATATAAATACTGAAAATTACTAAAATTACTAAAATTAGCTTCCCTTCTCAAATACAGTCCGCACATATCTTTAAATCTTTAAATAAGAACTCTAGGTTTAAAACATTTTTATTTATCCTATCTAATAATACACAGGGTGTTCCTTAAAAACGTGTTAATATTTAAGGGGGTGATTCCTGGGCCTATTAAAAAAAAAAATTCTATGAACGTATGTCCTAAACGTCTTAACTTTTGAGATGCAGGGTGTTAAAGTTTTCAAGAAACGGCACTTTTTTTTACTCCCTATTTGCTTTTTAAATGCGTTAAAAACATGAGTATTTCTTAAATTGTTTAAATTTTTTAAATTTCCTACTTCTTATAATAAATCCGATCCCTTAATTTGCTTGCAATCGATGAACAAACATTGTCACACCGCATCAGATTTTTAGGAAAGTAAAATTGTTTTTATTTTTTTAAGCGAATTTAATAGAACACCTGTAGGGACGCCACTGGCAAAAATAATTTTTTTTTCATATTAAAAAATGCGTCTTGATGCATAGAATACATGTACCAAATTTCATAAAAATGTCTACAATAGTGTTTAAGTAAATATTAAAAAACTGATTTTTTTTTGAACACTCTGCATCTCAAAAGTTAAGACGTTTAGGACATATGTTCATAGGAACTTTTTTTCTTAAAATGGGTCCAGGAATCACCCCCTTAAATATTGGCACGTCTTTAAGGAACATCCTGTATAATAATCCAAGGCCAACGAGGCACAGTGTTTTGTACAATGGACAAAATTCAAAATTTACAGTACAGATTTTTTTAAAGTTTTATAGCGTTACGTTTAGGTAAATACCTATAAAGGACGATAAAAGAATTTTTTTTTTTTTTTTATTTATATATTCCACAAAAAAGGTGTTTTTTTTTAGTTATTAGTGGAAGAATAAACAACATTTTTAAATATAAATAAAAATGTAATTAGCGGTAGTATGGAAAAAAAATGATAAAAGCTGGCATTTTTTTTATTCCTTTTATCTAAAAAAAACTGTGGAACACTGTTTTATAATATTTTCTTATAAACTTTTCAAAATGTTTACAATCAAAAGGTATAAATCGCATTTTGCGAAAATTTGCCTTTTTTTTGTATTTTTCCAAAAACTTTATTAATTGCAGAATTATTTAAATAAATGGTGTTATTATGGTAGATAGCAAAAAAGTCTTGGCTTGCTTTTCTCCCAAAATGTATGCCTTACATATATAAAAAAAACACTCTTTAATCACCCTCCCCCTTTTTTTGAAGTACCAAGACTTCAATATTTATTTAATTACTTTAAAGGCAATTATATACACATTTAACAGTAACCTTAAAGATTTGGTAAAATATTATTATTGCATGTAATTAAATTTAATTTAGGGTGAATTAAGAATATATATATATGCAGGGCTATTCACGACATACGACAGGGAATATTAAGGCTAAAATACATGGTAAACAGAAAAAAATATTAGGAATATAAGAGGCGTTCCAGAAGTATCTTTTAAAGTTAGTTTCTTGATATAAATAATTAATAAGAACGCTGTTAATCACTTCTGACCCAAAATTAGCCCACCTCAGGAATAATTCAAGATTCAATAAAAAGTCACTTTAATGGGGAACGAAAATAATCCTCGTTAGATGAATAATACCTGTAATTTTATTTTAATTGTCTTCCTTACATTTCATTTTAAAAAAATTATCTTTTTATTTTCAACATTTCTTTTTCAATATCTCCTATATAATCATTTTTAATATATTGTACTTAAGTCACGAGAGTTTTTGACTTTTGGTTTCACATTTCCTTATATCAAATCATTTATAACATACAGAACATCCTTTATAAAAAAATTTTTTAGTTGGGTTATTACAAATACCTACATACTTACATTTTTAGTATTATAGTGGTTTTACTATTATAAATTTTTTACAATATTTGCAAATATAAAAAAGCATAATTAATTATGATATTTATACTTTTTATTTCACCCTATATAATGTTTACATACACATACAATTTTAACTTTTGTGTGTTTGATTCACTTAAAAATATTTTACACCAGTTTCACAATATATAGGACATCATATTAAAATTAAATATTTACACTTTGTATTTCATCCTTATAATGTTTACATATATATTTAATTATTCATTTTGTACTTTTGATACCACTATAATATTGGCGGTTGAACCATGTTTTGATTTATACAAGCAAATTAAAGCATTTGCTATTTATCTTAGACACTTATAACTCATATGTCTTTCAATGTCTTTTAATTATTCCCAGCAGTTCAAGCTATTTACTATTTCTTACAAAAAGTAATTTCTTATTACATCTAATCAGTAAGAATTATGCCTTATTTCTCTCATGCAATTAATGACAAATTTTCAGTAGTTACAAGCATAAGGGCACTTTTGATTTCTTAGAAACAGTTGAGGTATCTTCACTTTATTTTTAGCAAGAAAGAACATATAAGAACTAACAGTTTTATAAGCATTAGGTTTTCTGAAGGTCACCAAAAAAATTTTAAATGGTATTTTAAATGAAAAATATTTGCTTTCTTTTTAAATCCAGTATCAAATATATATATATATATATATATATATATTTTTAAATAACATTGACTTTTAAATGACCTCAAATATATTCGCTAAAATTTTTCCTCCAATTTTTATAAATGTAATTTTTCATCGTTGGTTTTTATAGTGAGATTTTAAATAAACCCGTATATACGATAAGTAATTTTGATTGCAATGGCTCTGCATTCCTATAACAAATAAGGGAATATGTATGTTGTTTGGCAAATCAGTTATTACGCTGAACTTCTTACATCGTTCAGTGCAAGAGTGAAAAAAAATCAACAACGGCAACATAATAGAATCATATAAATATTTTTGAAAAAATCCATCATAATAGACATGAAAAAAACTAAACAATAGCCTTCAATTTATCCATACCTCGTTAAAAGAACCGACGTTGCCTCTGGCTTATATTAGCTTTTAACGGGGGGGTTTATCGCTTTCGAAATGAATGATTTTTATGGACAAAAGAGGCAAATGTATTCGTAATTATCAAAACAGTGATCATCGCCCCTAATGGCTTATTCAAATGACGCCTCGTAAACCTGCCGCCCGTTTGGCTTATCGCTTTTTTTTAACGGCTCCAACCTTGCTTTATTATGGTTTGTTCAAAGTTCATTTTGATTTTTTTTGTCGTCGTCCGGTAGCCCATGGGTTTGTTTTTTAATTCGAATAAATTAGTTTCTGACACGAACGTTTTCGCTGGGTGGCATTAGGACTTTCGAAAATCTAATCCACCATAAGCAACAATTTTCTATCAATTTGTGAGAAAGCGGCTTAAAGATATAAATATTGAAATGTTATATGGTGATAATCTTTTTATGGTTTCCGCAAAATTTCGCGGCGGGATTAAATCTGAAGTCTTTGTTGACAAACCAACGCATTTAACACTTTCAAAAGTCCCAAATATTCTCGGGGTTAATCTGGCAGGTATGAGTTCTAATCTGTGACTTAAAGATCAACTGTTTTAATACCCGTCACTTTGACACGGTACCATCAAAATAAAGAAAAGGATTAAGGAATTAAGGTACTAAAACCAATTTTCGTTGACAAAACAACCAATTATGTCCACAAATACGATTTCTGAGAATGTAATTTAGAAGAAAAATATACGAGCTGTGTGTTCCCACCAAAGTTATTGTTTTTGATTGGTACCTGTGTGAACTAACACTAAGTTTTTGATGAAATCTGGGGATGTAGGATGAATATTGTAAAGAAACGTGAATTCTCACGGATTATTTCAATTCTTGTTAAATCAACCAAAATCACACTCAAACATATAAAAAAATATCATTTAAATATACCGGGTAACACAGAAAAAAGGGAACATTTAATAACTTTTTTACTTTTCAAGATAAACAAATGAAATTTGGTATATCGATAGAACATTCAGTTTAACAGGAAGAGACACTAACTTTCTTATTTAAAATAGGACACTTGGTATATTATTACGTATTTCGATAGAAAATGATATTTTAAAAACAATGATACTCTGTTTGCTACTTTTTATTTTATACTCATTGAAAAAAAAATTTTTTTTTAAATTTTAAAATAGGGTGCCATAAATCAAGTAATCACGGAAAAATAGTTTTCATTGCATTTTATGACTTAAATCGTTTACACGCCTATTTAAAATATACAAACTATTAATTTTGGCATTTACTTAATTTTTTAAATAGCACATTATTGGGAACAACCACTTTAGAAATGCCGTATCTTTTTCCCAATAATTTGATATGATTATTTGTTAAGTCGGTTGATAAATAAGTCGATAAGAAGAAAAAACTAATTAACAAAAATGAACAAAGCATTGTAATGACACGTCTGCATATTTTTTTCAACAACACATCATATTTTGTCAAACGTCATATTACTATTTGGGAATAAAAAAAAATTTTCAATGGAATATTTTTTTTAGTATCTTAATACTACATATTTTATTTTACATTTACATATATGAGATTTATAAATTATTTTAATATAAACTTTTTATATGTATTGTTCAAAACAACCACCTTCTTGTCTAATGAAAGTACGTATGCGCGAGAATATAGCGTACGGCATACCAACTTTTTCTTCATTGGTAAACATTTTAAATATTAGCAAATATATTTAAATAACTTAATAACTTTAATAGTGGCAATGTTAATTGAGTTAGAGGGAACAATTTTTAAAATTAGTTTGGTTGATACAGGGTGTCCCAAAAAGGCGTGGTACATACTTTGAACTTTTTTTTTTAATGGAATTACCTTTATTTTTTTTCTGAAAGACTCTGAGAGAGTCTCATTTGACTCTCTCTTTAATCCTAAAATTGCTTTGCTCTATAATGCGACGTTGCCTAGTTATTAACAATTTAAAAAATTTTTCACGAAAATCAATGTTTCACTTAAATATTAATATTTACCAACGACGTTATTTATCTTTTTAAAAAATCTATGTAGAGTCCTTGGCTAAGTTCATTTTATCTTATGAAATTCCAAAATTAATTTATTTTTATACAGGATGAACAAAATCGTTACTCAAATAATGATATTTTCAATTAAATTTTGCGCTATTTTTTTAAATGGAACACCCTATATCTAATAACGCATTTTGATAGAGCATTCTTTTATCTTCAATTTGATACCAACAAGCTTGCGTTTATCTCTAACAGTTTTCTGAAAATTTGTTCCTAAAGGAACAGTGACACTTATTTTTCATAGGTATTACAACGTTTAATTTTACTTGAGAATTATTAAAGTATACTGTAAGCGTAGAGTACAAAAAACAAACTAGAATAAAAACAGTTTTAAATGAAGAAATTAAATTGGCATTCACCAAGTCAAAAAATAGACGTAAAATGTAAGACAAAAAATGCCTTAAAAATACGTCCGTTGGAAAATGCCACAAGAAAAATTAATATCAACCCCATTAATTTCAGTTACATCAAGGATTCATCAAAAACATTAACAATATTAATTAAAAACTATGTAAATAAGTTCTATCACAAAAATTGCTCAAAATGTTTACCGCTTTGCTCTAAACACAAATCAGCCTTGCTTGCGAAAATTTTTTGAACTGCAACTCTTGTGTGCGCTCCAACATATTCCCTAGATTAACAGACTTCCCCACAAGAAGAAATCCAGACAATTCAATTCCGGTGACATAGAAGGCCATTCAGCCGTTCAGTCGTTCAGCCGCCAAAGAGAAAAACACTATTTGCATGCGATCCAAACGCTATTAAGAAAATGAAACGATGATATATACTATCGTGCCGAAAAAAAACTCAGACAACAACATCTCCTAAATCTCTTGGTCTATTAGAATGATATATTTTGGTCAAAGTTAATTTAATTTTGTGACAGCTGCGTCAACAAAATCGTTCCTTCAAAATGCCTGAATTATGTCGTCAACAAAAAGCGATAATATACACTCGTCTGATGGATGGAGTTCCTATAAGAAGAATTGGGCATTAGTAAAAATACCGTTTCCTTAGCTAAAACAAAAAATGCAGAATATGGAGCTATTGTAAGAAATCCAGGTTCTGGTCGGCCAAAAATTTCAAACGACATTCAAGATAGAGGGTTAGTTGGCTTTTTTGGAAATAATCCGTTTGAAACAGCAATAAAGGCGAAAGAAGACACGCATTTTCCTGGTTCTGCTAATACAGCTCGTAGTAGGATAAGAAATTCGGAAATTAAAGTTGCTATGCAACAAATAAAATATTTTTGACACTATATATGCACACCAAAACAACATATGGGAAACGGTAATATTTTCGGAAGAAAAAACCTTTCAAACGTGCGATAATGGCAAAATCCGGGTTTATAGGCCTTCTAATACCAGATATTATGATAAAAGATATATACATTAGACTTATCAAAGTGGATGTTTTAGTATAAACGTTTAGGCTTGGATTAGTTTTAGAGGACCAGGAGTTTGTCAAATAGTGTAGGGAAGGGTTAATGCCTTAGGATATTGCAATATCCTGAACGATGTTATGATGCCATCGGTTGATGTAATCTATGGGCAAGATTTTATCTTCCAACATGATAATGCTACTATACATACAGCCCGTATAGTTCAAAACTATCTAGACGAAAAAGGAATTCCGTTTTTTAAAGAAAAGTTTTACCGTGGCTCTCGAAAAGCCTTGATATCAAATTAATTGAAAATGTTTGGGGTAAAATGGCAAAATATATGTATAAAGACAACTTTAGGCCTAGAAATCAGAATGAATTATGCCTAAAGATAGATGACGCATGGGACCAAGTAACCGAAGAATATACCAGAAACTTAATTTTAAGTATGCCACGACGTTTGCAAGCTGTAATTGATAACGACGGTGCGCTTACTAAGTATTAATAATTTTTTATTCCATATTATCAAAAAAGATATTAGTTTTGGTTTATTTATAAAATCTGTTCCAAATATAAATAAATATCAAAAAATAAAAATGTTTTGTATCAATAATATTATTTAAATATGTAATTATTAAAACTCCAGTTCATAATGCGTATATATGCATACCCAAGGATGCGACTTATTATAATAGACTAGGAGACAATTCCCTACCTAAATTTTAATGTCTTAGTTTTTTTTCGGCACGATGGTACATAAGGTTTGTTCTCACAGCAGTAAGAAACAAGTTTTCGACAAATAAACATGCGCAATAGAGTAAAACGCGTTCGCACAGAAACTTCTGATCGGTTTCAAATCAAAAGTTTGATGTTCTTACACAAATTTCTGATTATCATCTGATAGTCAGACTTGTTTTCGGATTTATTTCAAGCAAAGTGTCAGAGAGTTCGTGTAGCCAGTCACTGCCGATCTTCGAAATATGAACATAACCTCTAAATTGTTGTTTGTATTTTATCGTTTTGATCCTGATATTCGTTTTGAAAAATTGTATTTTAAATCGTTGGATTAGTCTAAAAATACACATTAAGGAAATGAGTGATTTTGAATCGTCGTAAGAATCTGATCAGAATTTTGTTGATTCCGAGTTAGGTTGATTCCGACACAGACTTTTAAAGAAGATTTACTTAAATAACGGATAAGGCCCAAAAATCAAAACTATTTTGATGAGACTGTGTCCGAATTTAATAGAATAGAATTTCTCGACCATTTTAGAGTAAGCCCTGAAGTAGCAAATAATCACACAATCTTAAATTCTATTAATAATATACAGCTATTTATTTTACTGTAAATTTATTTTTGTTTATGTTTTATTTTATTGCCCTTTTCCCAATGGCATAAAAAAGTAACTTAACACAGACGGTTTCAAATCGATCAGAAATTGTAATATTTTACGCATGTGCATCAAGAATGGTTTGGAAATAGTTTCAAACTTGTAAGAAATTTGCAGTGAGAACAAACCTATAACCGAACAACACGCACGATTATAAAATTTAATATACCCCGTCACAGCACTGCAATTTTTCAAAGGTCATTTTCTTTCTGTGCATCAAAGCTAATAAATACATATATTATTAGTGACTATGTTAACAAGTCTTTTCAAAGCATCAAAAACAGATTAAAAACAGGTTTTTTGGAATTGGTTGAAAGTCAATAATAAAATAGAGTACTTAATGACTGTATTCAACTTAGGAACAATTTTAATGTTAATTTTATTCCATGAATTTATTAATTTTTGGATACTTCTTCTTTTGTTTGATTTATATTGCTATTATTGTAGAATATTATTTATATTTTTAAGTATTTGTATTGTTAAGTTAAGTCGGTCGTGCGCTAAGTGAGTTTTTTTTTCTTTTTTAAGGCTAAACTCTTGTTTGTTTTTTAGTATATTAAGTTAGTTAAATATTTTTCTGTATGTTTTATTTGTTTTTTTATAGTAGTTATAAGAATATTATAATTTTATGTGAACAGCATTCGCTGCCTTTCGTCGAGTATAAAATAAAGGCCTAGAGTGGAAAAACGAATTTTCTTTTATATATCACTATCTTGGTTTGAAAATTAGAAAAGTATGAGAATGATGGTGTTTTTCGGGTTTAATTTGATAAATTAAATGAGGAAAAAACTATTTGCATGCGATCCAAACACTAATATAAAAATTAAACGATGATACAGAAAATTTTGTTTTTATTGCTTCTAATAATTCACTTCTGCCTTTAATTTTTACCATGTTTTTATCGCTATACAGAGATACATATTTAAGAAATATCATACTCTGATCCACACTTTAAAGTAATGAAACCTCCACAAGTAGTAAGAATCTTTATTAACCTGACAATATAAAGTATCATATTTGACATACCAAGGTTTGAACATTAATAATTAAATGATATTGCTAACAAATAGTAATTACATTGATAAATAACATTCGTTGCTATAGTATGTTTTTTTTTTAAGAAAGAAAGAAAGACAGAAAATGTGCTATATACGTAAGACAAAACAAAATCTTCAAGTACAAGCATCCCAAAAACTGAAAAATTCCAAATTCACTTTAAATTTCAAATTTCAAACAAACATAACATCTAAAACATTTTACCATAAAATTTACACACATTACCAAAATTAATTATAATAAAACAGATTGGAAAAATAAAAAAAGCATCTTTTTGATAAATTTGATTAAAAAATAAGTAAAGCTGGCAATAAAACAGAATTTAGAGGAAGTAAATTAAAATATTTAATACGCAACAAAACTAAAACACTAAAATGATGTCAGAGCATAGGTCCAAAGGTATCATTAAAAAAATCGTCAAGGCTATAATATGCCCTAGATAATAAAAGTGATTTTAATTTCTTTTTGAATTTCTTAACTTAAAACTAAAATTTGTCTGATACCTAGAGGAAGAAAAATAATTGTTGTTTCTCTGACATAAGTGTGATTTAAAATTTTGTCTTGTTTTTTCACATATTTGAATTATTTCAAATAATGAAGCTTACTAAAAAAGGCAAATAGTCAAACAACTATAAAATATTTGAAATGTTTTGATCTAAATTGTGTTTATTGTGAGAAGAATATTTGTTATATCAAAAAAAATCTACCTAAATATCACCTCATATAAATCAAAAATGGAATAAACCAAAACAAAAACATTTATACGTGACACCAAACCACCACTTACAAAAGCGTCCTTAATTGGCCCCATTGACTGTCACATAATATGACTCGAGAGAAAAAAAACGTACCACCTTTTTACCTGGGCAATAAATAATTTAATAATTACAAAACGTCGGATCGTTATAAATCCAAATTGGACAAACTGAACAATTAAGGGTACATCAGAAATTACAAACAAGATTTCTCAAAGGAAATACCCTCTCTCTCTCTCTCTCGCTCATGTCCCTTTATATCCCCGCCGAAAGTTAATCATCCTGTATCACAATAGCCCCGGAGCCAGTTGGCCCATTGACGTACGAATAAAAGTATAATAAATTAATGTTCAGCTTTATGAAATAATATACCGAGGCTCTCGAGTATATTTAGCGAACGTTTAACGTCATATAATGAGGGGATAGATATTTTATTCTTGTTATAATAAAAACCGGGCAGATGGCAGAGATTTTTATTGTCGAAACGGTCGTCGTCATGGTTTCTGCCCGAATATAACACCCCGTGACAGAGAGAGAGTATCAAAGAGCCATTTCGATGTTGGTTAAGTGCTGGAACAAATAGGAATTTAAAAGGGATGCGAATAGTCGTCTTGGTCTCAATATGGAGGGTAGTTAGTTTCAAATTAGTTTATAGTCGACCGGTTTGGATATTGTGATTCAATAAAAGAATTGACGTGGAGTAATGGTGAATGAAGTGACATTCAATCAGAAATATATGTTTTTGGGTAATTATTTGAATCTATAAGGGATGTCTACTAGGAAAACTCATTAATATGTTTTAAGGGGAAAATCATTCTCATTAATGCTCTTCTTGTTTTATTAGAATTTTTTTAGTAAAAGAATTTATTTTACTCCAGTATATACAACAGGCTAAAGCCCAGTAACAGTATAGAATAAAAATCTGAGCTAAATAAAGATAATATAAATATAACAGAGCGTAATAAAAAATTTTAAAGGGGACTTTCTTTAAATAACTTAGTAGTAAATTTTACTAATGAATTTTTAATAAAATAAATAAACAAATAAAATTCAACCTAATAAAACAAATATAAAAAAAAAAATTCTTTCGACGATTTTTGAACGCATTTAATAAAGTGTTAACAAAATTAACTAAGAAATTAATTATACCTAATGAAACAAGAAAATAACAAGTCTTTAACCGTTACAGGAAAAGTATGCTTTTTTGATGATACTAAATATGTAATAAATATATGAAAGAGTTATACAAAATATTTATCTAATATCTTCCCCTTCTTCTTCTTAGTCATACTCATACCAAATCAGTTTCTGCTGTTTTTCAATCATAAGATTCGTCTCCCAACCACACTTCATTTTCCTAATACTTTTCCTTCCAAGCTAGTATAAAGTAAGTGTCCTGTATATTGAAGCTGTCGTTCTTTCACATTCTTAACCATTTTCCTTTTCTTGCTCATTCATTTTACAAGCGTTTTGCAAAGAAAATGATTTGAAACCTTTTACACATAGTGATTCAAGTGACATCTTGCCGTCTCAATCGATCACAGATATATTTGAGAAACCTTTGGATTTGCAATAAGCTGTGAGATACACAATTCATATTAAATGTACGGGCGTATTAATCACTAAAAGGTATTGTCTTTGTTTTAGTTTAAAATATTTGCATTTATAAACTCTTTTATACAGCAAAACAAAAAAAAGAAACTTTGCTATTTACTATGTGATCTAACAATATTGTACAATATAACCAATAGCTTCCAATTTCTTCGTTATGGCTTCAGTGAGTAACCATGCTTCTACTCAGTAAAACAGGACAGCGTAGAAGTCTTATCTTAGTTGTGTAATATTATTTGATGACTTGTGAACAGAAGTCATATTGCTAAATGCAGTCCTACCATTTTCAATTTTGCTTTATTATTATATTTTTTGCCAAAGATTCAATTGCTCGTTCACCAGAGTTCCAACATAAGTCATACTGCTCACACGTTTTATCGGTTTTTTGGTTGATTATAAGCTTACAGTTATTAATGACACTTTTTGCGTATAATTATTAGTTTCGTCTTTTTAATATTATGTCCTGGCCATAGAGTTGACTGCACTCTGTTATTCTATTCATGAACCCCTCCATGCTTTTGGCAAAAACTACTGTATCATCTGCATAGTGAATATTGTTCACCTTTTCTCCATTTAGAGATATTCCCTAAATCGGTGTATTCTAAGGCTTCTTTACATATAAATTTTAAATAAATAAACAATAATTATGAGGAGAGAATGCAACTCTGACTTATTTCTCTTGGTATCTTCATTTTCTATGTTATCTGTTTTACTCTATTTTGACAAAAATTTATTGATTCCAGTACAGGTATAAGTGTACATTGCTGAAGAAAAGCTTGGAAGCCTCTCGTATTCTTACTGCATCTCTGAATCCAACTGTGTAGATCCTAATAGGGTTAATTCTTCTGTAAATTATATTTACAAATAGTTTCTGTAGATGGCTTATCAGACTTATTGCTCTAAAGTCTTTACACTAAAATCAAGTAATACATGGTTTGTGAATTTCCTTCTTTTGCGGATCATTGCTATTTACAAAAGAAGGAAAACCTGCTTTTTTTCTTAAAGAATGAATATCGCAATATGTTATTTGTTTACGGCTTCTCTAATGGAAATTTGCAAAGTTGTTGTGTTAGGGAAGTTTATCATTGGAAAGCATATTAAATGCAGTAGTTTTTGCTGAAAAAAAAACATGTCTTTATTTACCAAATTTTAGAAAAACGACAACGAAGAAGATACCAGAAGAATTTCTAAAAAATGTTATACGACTTTTTTGTTGCATATGACTTGTATAATCACCTCTTAAAGTTTGGCGGTTTTTATAGTAGACACCCTGTATAGGGTAAATTAAAAGTTGTAAGTAGAAATTGTACAGATTTTATACTAGCAAACAGATGTAAGATAAAATGAGTTACTTAACTTTGTGTAGCAGTACAAGGGATTAATCAAATTGAACAAATGGCCTACAAATATCAAAACCTCTGACAATTTAGGACAATTCAAGACGAGAGAAAATTGAAAAAATTTATTTTAGATAGGATATAAGAAGTCCTCATTTATTTCTATTCTACAGGGTTTTGTTTTAGTTTAATTTGCAGAATTTTAATTTATTTCAATGTTTTTAGTTTTGTATTATAATTTGCTTCTATAACAACCGTTCCTTCACTTTAAATCTAATTATTCTTATATTTAAGGTATTTATACCCATTACGTGTCTATATGTAGGACTAATGCTGAATAAATACTTATTATTATTATTAATTTATGTATCATATCCATTTAAATTATGCCTAAAAATTAATTTTATTTCTAGAGGCTTTTTTAAGGTACAATCTAATTTTTTATACGTTTTGTTTTGATAAAATTATTTAAAGAAAATTTGTCATATTTTTATTAATATTAATTTTTAAGCCAAAAACATGATCCGAAGGCTCCATAATATGGAATTTTTTTTGCCTTTTATCTAGTTATTAAACCCGATATACTGCTATAGCGACTTAATTTTTTAAAGGAAATTGGTTAAACTAACAAAATTGTGTATTTTAAGTATTTTTTTTTTTAAATTTCATATTAAATAATTTATTAATGCATACAAAATTAATGTTGTATAATGCTATTACACCTAGACAATTACAATTTTGTTCAACATTGCTGTAAAATTTACCTCAATACAAAATAAATTAATTAGAAATAATCCACAATAAAGGTTTGAGACTGATTTTAGCATGTAATCGATCTACCTCTGTGAAATCTTTGTTAGGTGTCCGTCATGTGCTGTTTGTTAACCAATGAATTATGTTTAGTATATATCAACCTCTTTTGCCTGCATATAGGTGTGATAAATTAAAAGTAGATATTGTACAGATTTTATACTAGCAAACAGATGTAACATAAAATGAGTTACTTAACTTTGTGCAGTACAAGGGATTAATTAAATTGAATAAATCGCCTATGAATATCAAAACCTCTGACAATTCAGGACAATTCAATACGAGAAAAGATTTATTTTATATTCTACAGGGTTTTGTTTTAGTTTTATTTAATTTGCAGAATTTTATTTTATTCGAATGCTTTTACTTTTGTATTATAGTTTGCTTCCAACAATGGTTCCATAGTCTTAAATTTAGTTAATTTTATATTTAAGTTGTTTATATGTATTACGTGTCTATATATAGGACTAATGCTGAATAAATAGCTATTAATATTAATTTGTGTATCATATCCATTTAAATTATGCCTAAAAATGTATTTTTTTTGTAACGGAGCTTTTTAAAAGGTACAATCTAATTTGAAACTATTTAAAAAAATTATCATATTTTAAATCGTATTAATTTTGAAGCCAAAAACATGATTCGATGACTCAATACTATTGATTTTTTTTTGTCTTTTATCTGGTTATTAAACCCGATATTTTCTCATCTGGTTTATTCCAGATAATCGAAATTCCTTAAGGATCTGGGAATATGGCCGAGAGATAATTATGATTAAATTCCTCTTTATCCCAATACTGCTATAACTACTTACTTTTTTAAAGGAAATTGGTTAAACTAACAAAATTGTATATTTTGAGAATTCCTTTTTTAAAAATATAATTTTAAATATCATTGACTATTGATTGATTTAATGCAATCAAATATGTAGCTACAGAGTGGAAAAAATAATGGCGCTGAGACCATTTAACCAACCCCCAACAGACTAATTACGTAAAAAAACTGCAAAAACCCGATATTCGGATTGCTAAAAAAACAGCAAATAAACACGCAATATGGCCATATCGTGCCATTCGGAACACAACAGTCTATTATGTCACAAAACACAATATGCCATTTGATATTAACAGAGATCAGTGGAAACAAGTGGAGGCATTAAATTGATTTTATTGCCCCCCACCCTAACTCGTATGCTCGCCAATCGGTAGGAAGGCCGCAATTGAAATATAGGCGGGGTATACGATTCTTTCTACTGCCAATCAAATGCAAAAGTAGCTGGTGTACGAGAGGATTAAACAGGTAATAAAACTGTTCCCCTTTTAAATTAAATTGCCTCCTGTCCCCACCACCCTAATACCAGCCCTTCTCCCCTTGGTGGAATGGACGTTATTATTCTTGTAGTACGCCTAATTAATTCGAAGCTGGCAAAACGTGCTGTTAAGTCAATTTCCGTTCCATAGGCCATTGTTTCTGTTCCTCGTCTTTTTCTCCTTCTTCTGTTCTATCTCTCTTTTATTTTCAGGGATTTAAATTGCTAATTATAAATTAATTATCTACTGTGTTACTTGCATTCTTTATCGCATGTGGTTCAGTTTTTTTCTATGATTTATTGTTTCAGATTTGTTCGGATAATTTCTGTTTGAGAAAAAAACCTTAATGGTTTCCTTTTGTTGCATGTTTTGTTAATTAAGTGTTGGCGGATTCGCATTAGAATTAATATATGGTCTGTATATTTCTTTTTTAGGTTGATTTTGTTTAATTTTTATAATTTTTTTACATAAAATTAAAATTTGTGATTTGCCAAAAGCATACTTTTTTAAATCATCCCTTTATAGGGTGTTTTTTATTGGAAAAATAAATTTTTGACAAATACGTATTTATTGTTCTGATATTTATCCACCATGTACCAAAATTTTACTTTTTCACTATAAAATATCATACAAATAATTCATTTTCCTACCATATAAGATTTCAAATATACCTACTACATACACACATCTAGAAATTGTTGTTATTGTTGTATGTATTTTTATTTTTGTTGATTGAGAAAATTTATAATATTCTTTATATGTAACTCTTTTATACTAAATAAATAAATTACTATTTATTTATTTTAGTAATAGCTAGCCAAAATAATTGCAGAATATCCCTATTGACTCTTAAGAGTATTTTTGCGAAAAGGTCCCACCGTCATCATTCCCTAAGAAGCTGTAAGACTTATTAAAGGTCATAAAAATATACATTTTAGAACTTTTTAGTTATTTGTTGAGTTCTGCGTTTATTTAATTAATTTTCATCAGTTGGATGTTCTTTTTAAATTATTTGTAGCTATTTAAAATTACATTAAATAAAGGATAAATTATCTTCTGTTTTAAAATTTTAAAATTAATAATTGAGTAAAATATAATTTTTCCTTCAATGCCGTACATGCCACCAACACCGTACATCATACTAAAATTCTACATTTGTACATACGGACTTACAGATATGGAATTTTCAATTACCTGACCATCGTAGCCAATTAAGTTATGCCTTAAAAATTGTATTCATATGTGTAATATTACCAAAAATGAGTATTTTTAATTACAGTTGCGATACTAGGTCGATTTAATTCGACCCGTTTAAAATAAATATAAAAAATTTAATTTATTTAGTTAATTTGTTTGAAAGAATTTTTAAATTTACTAAGATAGATACAGACTGGCAATAATATTTATATGGTTTTTTAAAATATAATTTAGCTAATTAAATAATTGTATGTAGTATTAGGTCGGTTTAATTTAAAATTATTACATAAAAAATAGCTTATTTTGTATTTATTGAAAAATTTATAAACATTTATTTACATTATGTACATATTATTTATATTTATATATCATATATTACATATGTACGTATATATTTACATATATATACATTATGTAGCCTCTAAAATTAAAAAAGGTCCACAGATATTTTAATAGTTAAAAAATTAATTAAAATTTTAATATTGGAAATTTGCAATTACATCACTTTTAATAATCTTGTAGTCCTCGTATGATATACATATTATTATTTCTATGTAATTTTTTCTTTTTATGGAGTAGTTATGCGGGTTTACCAGTATTTTTTACTTTTTTCCCTATGCTATTTACATAATCTTATGGTAGAATTCATTATTCCAGACCTGCGAAAATAATTTAAGAATATCAAGCAGTGACATATTTCATAAGTCTATTAAACGGTTCTGTTTTTATAAAAAAATGTCATTTGTGAATTTATGTCGTTATGAATCTGATGAAGTTCTGTTAGGATGATTAAATAGACTTTTCTAAATGATACGAAGGAAGTATCAAATGGAAACTAAGAGTAAAAGACTCGGAAACTAGTAGTTTGTTAGAGCAGATTTTAAAGATAAGTTAACGTAGGTGGAAATCTCTGGAACTTTTACCTGAAATACCTCATTACGAACATTTTGTCAATATTTTTAAAAATCTGTGGTTATTCCTTGGTAAACAAATTTTTAGCCAGAAAGCCTATTATTATTAATCCAAATATTACAAAGGACAAACATAAAATAAATTTTTATATTTAATTTTTTTCCTTTAAATATAGGGATGTGGAACATAGCCATTTAAGTTATGCCTGGAATATTATATTTTAATACAGAAAAAAGAATAGTTTATGCAATTATTAAGGGAGAGCCTGAACTGTTTTTGAGTAGTAATTATTTGGAGGAATTTTTAATATTTAGTAAAAGGTTGTAATTTTCTTTGTAGTAATTAAAATTATACTTTTAATTGTGGCTTTTTAGAATATTTGCTGAATTTGCTAATTGAATATTGACTTCAAATTAATCAAAACTTTGTTAACAAAATGAAATGTATTTATTTAAAGTTAATTTAAATATACAATAAGATAAACTACTGAATTTAAACAAAATATTTTAAATTTTTTCGATTGTTTATTTTAAGTATTCTGGTATTTTAATAAAAATCAAAAACTAAAATAAATATAGGATAAGCATTTAAAATAAAATATTATATTCGATGTTTAAAAAATTTGTCTTAAGAATTTATTTTTACTTTATTAGATTTTGTAGTTTAGAAAAAAAATTAATTATATATTTTAAAATTATAAATGTTTTTCTATATTCAAAACATTTTAATTTATTTTTGAAGCTCTATATACACTTAATAAATTAGATTTTTTTTATTAAATTTACTATTCAAATAATTGCAAAATAAATAAAAATAATTAGACTAATAAAAGGTCTTCAATCTTAAAAAAGTAATTTACAGGAAATCTAATCTAAAACAGTTCACATTATTAAGTTATTTTTCATCCTTACATAATAATAATTATAAAATATGCCATAATTAGTTAATAAAATAATTATTAATAAATGATATAAATTAATTAATTTATTACTCATTAAGTAAAAATTTCTATAACTAATTTCTATCTTAACCTGAAGCTTTTTTTATTTTGACAACAATTTTAAGAAATTAGTGACATGCATTGTGTATTAAACAGACAGCCTTTTTAAGTTTCGTAAAATTAATAAAAAATTAAATACAACTTTCCGTTCAATCATATATGATTGCCAGAAATGTACATTTGTACATACGTACTTACAGATATGGCATTTTTAATTATTCGCGCATCGTAGCCAATTAAATTATGCCCTAAAATTTGTATTTATATATGGCAAATTATCCAAAAATAAGTATTGCACCTTATATTTGAGATATACATAATTGCACGTAATAATAAGTCGATTTAAAATTAATATAATTTTTTTTTTATTTTGACTTGAAGGAATGTTTAGAGTTTTTAAGAATAAAACATTTAGTTATGGCGTTTTAAAATAAAATATTGAACAGCTTATAGATACCTAAAAATTTAATTAATTAAATTATTTTTTTAGATATTATAAGGGGCAACAATGGAATAAAGTTTTTTTTAATATAGACATGTTGATTTATTAAGTTATGCCTGGAAAATTTCATTTTATTATAGGTAAAAGGCATTTAATTTTTCTTTTCGTTTATTTAATTATTAAGGAAAAGCTGTAATTATCTATGAAGAAAAAATTGCTAATAAATTATACAAGAAATTATACTTTTAATCGTATGATTATTTATTTTGGCAATTAAACAGAATAAGTGTCTTGAGTATTCTGATAAACATCTTTTTAATAATCCATGCACTGAATCCATATAAGTTGTGTTTGGCAATTATCAGATTTTCTTCTGTACAACTAAAGATCAGATATTTTAAATTAAATAATTTTAATAAATAATAAAAACAATACAAAATTGGATTAAAAAAAAATCAAAAAAAATTAAATATATTATATTAAAATTTGAAATATTTTTTTTAATTTAAGATAGATATATATTTGTCAAATAATTAAAAATATCAAAAGCTTTCATAAAAACATATATTTACAGTATTCCTATATACATTTTTGTAATACCTAAATGTTTAAATATTATGTGAAATAGTTGAACTTTATTAAGTTTAATTTTTCTTAGGTATTATTAAACGTGAATGTAATAATTAATTATTAAAATAATTATAAAAAATTCATTCGTTTATTAATAAATAAAAATTAATATAATTGATTTTCGTTTTGGCCTAAAACTTTTCTCGTCATTTTGTCAACGATTTTACGAAATTTTGTTTTAAATCGAAAACCTTTTTATTTTTGGCAATAATTTAAAGGGAATAAAATTCAACGTTTCCTTTTATCATATATGATTGCCAAAAATCTACATTTGCACATACCCACTTATAAATATGGCATTTTTAATTACCCGCGCATCGTAGCCAATTAAGTTATGCCTTAAGAAGTGTATTTATATTTAGCATATTACTAATAATAAGTATTTTTAATTTTAGTTGAGATAATTACTAAGCCGATTTAATTCGACCCGTTTAAAATAAATACAAAGACTTTAATTTATTTAATTACTGTAACTTGAAGAATTTTTAGAGTTATTAAGATAGACACATTTTAGCTATAGCGTCTTAAAAATGTCAAAAACCCTTAAATACTAATAACTAAATATTTGAGCATATATTATTTTTTCAAATATTACAAGTGGCAAAAATATTTATATGTTTTTTTTAATAATTAGTGTATCATGTCCATTTAAGTTATGCCTGGAAAATTTTATTTTATTATACTGACAAGCCTAAATTGTTTTTGAGGATTAATTGTTTTTTAATTGTAGTACTAAATTAAATGTTATAATTTCCTTTTTGGTTAATAAATTATTCTTTTATTTGTAGGAATATTTAAGAAATATTTATATGACAATTATAAATAATAAGTAACTCCCGTATTATTACATTATTACATTATTTATTAATCCGTGCACTGTATCCATTTAAGTTATGCCTCAGAGATAAATTAGAAATCACTTATATTTAAGTTGTGTTGCTTGTTCCTAAATTTATTTAAATTTTGGCAACTTTTCACTTAAGTTCAATTTGAAAAAATATTCTAAAATTTATGAAAAATTTTACATTTTGCCACATTATTTTCCCTTTTTGTTCAAACCTTATTTAAAAAAGAATTTAATAAACGCAACTATTTGTAGCAGTCTCATCAGTGCCAACAATTCACCTATCAGTCATTAATTCATTGCCATAACGCGTTAAATGAACAACTTGAAACCTAATCAATTTGAATTAATACTAGACATAGTACGACAAATAATATAATATGGCAAAATCACGCTATAGCACGTCACTCACTCGAATCGAATGGGGGGCTGACGTTAAGCCAAATTAGAGGCGTAGCCCTAAGTGAGCTCCACCTAACCCAGTCGATATCCCTCTCTACAACTTGACTGAGAAATCAGTGTACGTCGGCCAGCTCACGAAGCAACATACTTTTTTTTGAAAAGTAGTTGGTGATAAGCAAGTGAAGATAGACGTTTGTTTTAGTTGTTTTGTTGGTGACAGTGACCGTTTTAGTGAAGAGCTAAATGATTTCAACAATGGAGGACACGAAAACTGACATTAAGTCGAAGATCTCGTTTAGTGTCGAGTCTTTGCTATCGAATAACAAACCGTCATCCCCGATTAGCGAGAGACTTCACGATGAATCGTCGAACTATTCAGAGGGCGAAGATAATCGCTTGGATACTTCTAGTGAAAAGATTGATGACGAGGATGACGATGAAAATATCACAGTCGATGACGAAGATACCGACGGTAGAGAGAGTTTAAGTCCGAACTCTCAACATACGGTGATTATTCCGCAACCTGTTCATCCGTCGATGCCCAGGATGATTTCGCCGGGACATACTCAGTGGCCTTTTACGTGGGTTGGACCTAATGGACCTTTTAGATCAAATTCACCACAAGGTAAGAACTTGATTTTAAGTGATTTGGGAATTTGGTTAATAATGTTCGTCAGTTTGAGAATGTTGTAGTATTTTGCAATTAAAAGTTTTTGTATTTTTGTCATGCGACGTAAAGAAAAATATGATATAAGATTCAGGTAGCACTTTATTTAAAACTGATAATTTGCTATTGAATATATTAGTTTATCATGCAATAATACTTAATTTGTAGTTGTGGTTAAGATTTTGATAAGGTTAAGAATTTCATTCAAAATTGATTGTTTTTTCCAAAATATTATTAAAGGTAAAAAGACATATTAATGAAAATAAAGAAACAATTTTATTAAAATGAAAGAATGCAACAAAAATTATTAAAAATCATAAACTTTAATAAGAATTTAAATAAATATGTTCAACAGCCATTTTGTTAATCAATTCAATTTTTCTGTCGTCTTTTTATACATGATTGCAATATTTCAAAATACCATATTTATTAATCTTTAATAAATAAAAATAATACATATTTTAAATCTTAAATGCACTTGCAGATAAGCCTTTTTTAATAATACGTGCATCGTATCCATTTAAGTTATGCCTGTAATATTAAATTTTCGATTAATTTCCTTTAATTTATTATTAATTTGGCATTTGTCTAAGCCTTTAATAGTAGCATTTAAATAATTTATTGTAAAATTTTACAATAACTAAGTTCAGAACCTTAAGAGAGTTAATAAAAACTGAATAAATACACCTAATTTTTTTTGTGGTATTTTGATGGTCGAAACAGAAAAATATTGGGAAAAACAATTAGTAAATCATGATCCTAAAAAATACTTTAATAAAATACCACTTTCACTTATACTAAATCACATACTAGTTAACCAATCTACCTATTTGCACCAATAAAATGAGAAAGCCCATTCTAACACTGAAATAACTATATTAAGAAACCAATAAGATTACCTTTGAATGCCAACGACTATAATTTCACTTACAGCGCAAACAAATAGCAGTTTAAATTATGTTGAAAGGCCACATAACAGCCAATTACTTTTAATCAATACGGTATAAATATTGCAACAATAAAAAATCTGGTTTATTGGTTTTGCAATTATTTCTTTACTTGATCGTAAAAAATGGTACTACCGATACCGGTGATAAATTATATGGTCGGTTCTTAGACCGAGAGCTTGCAATTATCAGATGGTAATATTAATCCAGTTTGCTAGCCCGAGAACTTCTGGTCTAAGATAATAATTCTCGAGCAGAAAATAATAAATAGCAGCCAGCAATTCTTCATCGAAACGCTGGTAATAAATCGCTTTTTAATTGTCTAATTATTCATATAATATAGTTGCGTGCATAAACTTAATGGGGGTACTGGCATTTTGTTCACTAATGGTTTTCTTGTAAGCAAGATGTGAACTGTAGATAACGATTAAATATATTGACGTAATATTTTAATTCTAGGGAACTTACCAAACCTGAACCAAGGTGGTCCACCAATAGTAAGATGCGCTTTAAGGAAGCATAAGCCCAACAGGAAACCCCGGACTCCATTTACCACACAGCAGCTTTTAGCGCTGGAAAAGAAGTTTAGAGATAAGCAGTACCTGAGTATAGCTGAGAGAGCTGAATTCTCCAGTTCTTTGAGGCTCACTGAAACACAGGTAAAAACGAGTTTAGTGTGTGTGATTTTATTTTTGAATTTGGTAATGAAGTACAATTAAATTATGCCTAAGCAGTGCATTAAAGCAGTGATTTAATTTAATTACTTTTTATTATAATATAAGTAAAGCGTAAGAAAAAATTCACTTTCTGATAATTTGTGTGAGAAAAAAAATGGATACTTTCCGTTCACCCAAATAAATCTCAAACAAAGCGCAACCTGCTTAAGACCTTCCAAACTTCTTAACTGGTGTGAAAAAGGTGCACTCGATATTTGTTCTCTTCTTTTTCGATCTTTTGTCGAGCGGCGACTTGAAAAAAACTTTACGCCTTAACTACTTAAGTAACAAAGCGGATTCAATTGCCCGTGAAATGATCTTATTGAGAATAATCGCCCGTGAAAAATCGTCATACTACCTGTGAATACTTCTGCACCTTGAATCTAATTTTTTTTTTGATTTTCAGGTTAAGATTTGGTTCCAAAACCGTCGCGCCAAAGCGAAAAGACTGCAAGAGGCCGAGTTGGAAAAGTTGCGATTATCGGCTCGACCCCTTTTGCCGCCCACCTTTGGCCTGTTCCATGGTGGTTCACCCCTAATTTCCCCCTTTTTGACGGCGATGGCACATCGACCGCCCCATTTCGCTTTTTCTGGACCTGGGCCAATGATAAATATGCCCCAATGAGGGGTGTAAGATATGTATAGTTCGTATGTAATATAGTATGTTAAGCCCAATTTTGTGATAATATTGTAATTTAAAAAAAAAACTTGTTTTTTGGTACAATTGGTTCTTGCGATTCGGTGTAATTTAATTTTTTTTTTACATGAGTGCAATAACATAAGCAATTTGTATACTTTATGAAAAGTTCTTTTGTATAAATACGTTTTAAAGACTGATTAGCACTTGGCTCTTATTAATATTTATTATTTGCCTGTATATAATGTTTAAGTTGTTTTGTTCTTGATGTACATATTGTGAAATTGTTGTATATTTCTTGTAAAGTAACGTATATATTACAGAAAATATAAGTATGATTGTTTTTATTATAATTTTTAGTTTTATTTTATTTACCTATGTATGTTTCCCGTTATATAATACGCTGATTAATGATCATATTATTTACGAAAAAAGGGTAATATAATTATTTCTTTATATTTTTTACGTTGGCATCTTCCAACAAAAACTTATCAATAAGAAACTAATTTTCAATAATAATCTTAGTCTCAGAATATTCTGAATAATCAAAATGTTTTGTTTTAGAAGTGCAAAATTTAAAATGTTAATAAATAAATTTGTTCAAAAACAGTTAATTTAGCATTATTAATTAATTTAACTACTTTTTTTTTATTTGCTAAGTTCGCTTATTAAATATTTACCTAAAAATTATATTCGACCCTATAATATAATTTTTTTTAATTTTCTGCTTGTATATACGTATATTTTTGCTGTAAATATATACATAAATTCCAAATTAATAGACAAAATAATCATTTTTAGTATAGTTTGCTTTTAAAATGTGAACCTTATTAGTCTCTGCCCCAAATTTATTGATTAAATCTGATCTTGTATAGTTAGTTGTATATTTTCAACAATTTTTTTGAAATTCATGAAAATAAAATTATTGGTTAAAGCCAACCAGCTTATTGCCAACTTTTGCTCCATTTACTTAATGCATTAAACAGTATTGAGCAGAAGAAAACATTAATTTTTTATTGTTCTAACGTACAAAGATAAATCCCATATAAGAACCAAAATGATTAGATTTTTTACAACAAATGTACAAGAGTAACTCAAAATGTTGTTATGTATTACCTCCTGAATCTTATTCATAGTTATTAAAATTTTTGTGCCTGTATATAAGACTTTATTTAGATGCCTATAACCCAAGCAACACATGATGGTTAAATAAAAGTTTATTTATTATTGGTTGAACTTTAATTATAAATATCGGATAAAATGTTTGCATGATATACGTCAAGGGATTTATTATTCTGTTTATGTTTTATTCACATTTAATAAGAAGTTTTATCACCTATTATTAATAATATATAATTATTATTTAATAAAAGTAAAACGTTTACTTATGGTATGTTGTATACTATTTAAAGACGCTTATATAAAAAGCGTTTACAATTAATTACAGCAGTAGATTTTTATTGTGGCAATTTTCGAACAAATTAATGATACCACCTGATTTTGATGCCTATAACCCAAGCAACACATGATGGTTAAATAAAAGTTTATTTTTAGTGTACACCAGATGTACATTTTTAGTTGAACTTTAGCTATAAATATAAATTATATATATATGCTATAATATAAATATTGCTATAAATATGGATAAAATGTCCGCATAATATACGCCAAGGGATTTATTATTCTGTTTTATTCCCTGTTAATAATATATAATTATTATTTAATAAAAGTAAAACGTTTACGTGTAGTATGTTGTATACTATTTAAAGACGCTGATATAAAAAGCGTTTAATTAAAAGAGATTTTTTTTAAAATACCTTTTTAAAAACTACTAGGAATGTAGATAATTTTCTTTTATTATGTGTTTAATTCACCAAGTGGCATTTTTCGACGTACGAGGAAAAAAATTAATTTTTACTAATGGCTTTCTTAAGGGATTAAGGATATTATCTAAGGATATAATAAAAAAAATACACCACAGCATTTTTCCAAAATAAATTTAATTTTTAAAATTTTTGAGCCAATTTGTATTCTTGAGTTTATTTTCATTTGTACATCTTATTTGGAATAATTCTTGTTTTATACACGTTAATCCATTTTATACTTTTTTCTTGAGTTCCTTGTTTATGATATTCCACTATAAAATATATACGTGTATAAAAAGTATATCGTAGTGATCGAGTGTAAAGACTATAATTTGTCAATTTTTTTAAATGCCGAAATTTTCTCCCTTGTGTAAACAGAATCGTATATGATATACAGGGTGTTCGAAAAGTCAACGATAATACTGAAGGGGCTGATGGAGCAACTTATAAGCACCCAGAAAAACATAAAAAGACCTTAGTAAAAAATCGATAGTTTTCGAGATATTGGCACTTTAGTGGAAGCCAAAATCCTACTCTTGGATCAGATTTTCGATTGTCACGCCTTGAAAATAGATATTTTTTAGAATCTCTTTTTAGCTATGCAACACTGAATAGCCATTTTACTGATCAAAGATAAACATTAAACTGAACGGCCAAAAAATTTAATAAGAAATCTATTCTAAAATAAAGTATTACTTATTTTTATTTTTTTAACTTTGAATTTGACCGCTCATACTGGACCGAAAAATTGTACGGCAACCTGGCTAATACCTTAAAAAGTTTGCTCATTTAATCTACTTTTTAAAATTACCTAAATGTTTTTTTACTATTATTGTGTTATAGTAAAAAATAACCCGAATTCACCTTATGATATCATTATAAAAAAATTTAACCAATTTTTAAGTTATGTTTAAAATGTTTTTATTTGACTTAAAAATTTAAAAAATCAAGAGCGAAGGTAATTCTTATCACCATAGCAATAAACAACAAAAATTTTTTAGATTTAGTTTGTTTACAGTATTCCGTGAACTAACTACTTTTTTGCTTATATCCTAACGTTTCTGTTACCTTTTGCTTTGGATTTGTTTTTGAGTTAATTTTCCTGTGGACTGTGTTCTTTGAGCTGTTTGTTTTATTGGTTAATCATTTATTATGATGGCCCGATATCCTGACTATCGTGTATTTATTAATGTTCACCGCTCATATTCCGAAGGCAGAATGCCTCATGCTCCTGTTCGAGAGGGAAGACCTCGTATTGATTATGTTGATCAACAAGTTTTAGAAGAAATTGAAAATGATCCGACTACTTCGGCACGAGCAATCGAAAGAAGAACAGGGATACCGAAATCGGTAGTAAACGACATCACTAGGCGATTTCAATATCACCCTTATCATGTTCAACGAGTGCAAAGCCTACTGCCTCGAGACTACGAACCACGCCTACAATTTTGCCGCAGAATGTTGCAAAAAAATCAAGAGGATCCGAATTTTTTAAATAATATACTGTGGTCGGATGAGAGTACATTCAAAAAGGATGGCTTTATGAACATGCACAATTTGCACATTTATGCGTTGGAAAATCCCCACTCTATTCGAGAAGAAAGGTCACAGTACCGATTTAAAGTAAACTTGTGGACCGGTATCTTGAACGGACGTGTAATAGGCCCATTCGAATTACCAGAAAATTTGAACTGGCAGGCTTATTTAGATTTTTGTCAAAACAATCTACCAATTCTTTTAGAAGATGTTTCATTGGCTAGTCGCCGAATAATGTGGTTCCAAAATGATGGTTGCCCGGCACATTATGCCCATGAAGTTCGTCGGTATTTAAACCAAACATACCCCAACAGATGGATCGGCCGACTTGGTCCAATTTTATGGCCTCCGAGGTCTCCAGACCTAAACCCCCTCGATTTTTTTTACTAGGGTTGCATAAAAGAAAAATGTTTATGCAAGACCAATAAATAATATTGCTGAATTACGGCAGCGAATAAATGATGCAGCCCAAGATCTTAACGCTACCAGGAATGCAAGATGGATCAATAGGTCATTTATTAAAAGATGCCACGCCTGCATTCGCGTTGGTGGTAGACAGTTCGAACATATTATTTGATTTTTAAATTTTTTTTTAAGTTAAATAAAAATATTTTTTGAACATAACATAATTATAAATTTTTTTCATAAGGTAGATTAGGTTTATCTTTTACTCTATCACAATAATAGTAAAGCTTTTTTTAAAACATATTGGGTAATTTTAAAATTAAATTAAATGAGCAAACTTTTTAAGGTATTAGCCGGGTTGCCGTACAATTTTTCGGTCCAGTATGAGCGGTCAAATTCAAAGTTAAAAAAATAAAAATAAGTAATACTTTATTTTAGAATAGATTTCTTATTAAATTTTTTGGCCGTTTAGTTTAATTTTTGTCTTTGATCAGTAAAATGGCTATTCAGTGTTGCATAGCTAAAAAGAGATTCTAAAAAATATCTATCTTTAAGGCGTGACAATCGAAAATCTGATCCAAGAGTAGGATTTTGGTGACTTCCACTAAAGTGCCAATATCTCGAAAACCATCGATTTTTTACTAAGCTCATTTTATGTTTTTCTGGGTGCTTATGAGTTGCTCCATCAGCCCCTTCAGTATTATTGTTGACTTTCCGGACACCCTGTATGTATATTTTACGGTTTGATAAAGATACCATATATCGTTAATAAATATAATAATAGTTTTAATTTAGAAACTGTATTTTTGAACCTAGATAATGAAAAGTTGTCTAGAACCAAGACAAAATAAAACATTTTTAAAACTTGATGACTTGTCCTAAAAAAACTAAATTTCCACTTATTTGTGATGAAAAGTGACACAACTACTGCAATTCATAGTGATGCGCCTTGCTTTCGATAAATAAAATAAGGTTTTTTCACGTTTTACTCGAAAACCTTAAGGTTATGTGAGAAAAGTATAGATACAAAAAATTTTGTTTTTTTTATCACCTATAATTCTCTTAAAAAGCATTTTTTCTCAGGCAATTATTTTCTGCAAAAAAAAAATTTTTTAATAATCCTACCCTTAGCCCCCCACCCACCCCACACAACTTGCCTGTAAAAAATTGCTTCCAAAAATCATTGTTTTCCAAAATAATACGCATGAATAACAGTTGGTTTCGTCGTTAATATCCAATCTAATAACGCACTTTTTTTATATAAATTTAGTATAATTATAAATATCTAAATTAATAAATTTATAATACAAAAACACTGCTATTAGATTGTGTATTATGGAAAAACAGTGATTTTTCAAAAGAAATTCTTACTGGGCAAATGTTTGGGGGGGCGGGGGGTTAAGGGTTGTTTTGATGAAAAACAATCTTTTTGCAGAATATATATGTAATATTTACTTTAATAACACTGTTTATTTAAATTTTATATAATTATATATTAAAATATAAATATAAAGTATAAAAATAATGTTATTAGATTAAATAGTATGGACGAAAAACAGTGATTTTTCAGAAGACTTTCATCAAATATTTAATGTGTGGTAATAGAGTTTAAAAACTAGATGTGTAAATGCCGAAATGTTCTTTCTTTTGTAAACCGAATACTATATTATATACGTATGTTCTACAGTTTAATAAATATATCAAATCCAAACATTTACTAAAAAATCGTTGAATAACTATATATCTAACAATAATAATATATAATGAATTTTGCTTGGACTGTATAAAGAAATAATATTATACATTATATATATTGGTACGTCCTTATTACGTATAGTTCATAATTGGTGACTTCTGTGATATATCAGGAGTGTTTCAGAAGCATCCTCTAATGTCTTAGCATTGAGTCAAAGTTAAGTAAATTAAACTTAATAATTTCTTAAAAATGAGCACAGACTGATGGTCCAATTGAAAAAACTTACAGTTCCTTTAAATTATCTGAAAGAATTTCTTGAAATAAGAATCAAGTTCATATGCCTAAGAAATCTGGACGGTCAATTCCTACAAATTAATAAAATATCATTTATTTTAAATTTATTATTTATATAATCTGAATAAATCTTTTAGAAGAAGTATAGAAGAAGTTTCAGAGAGTATCAAATTGAACAAAGAAATAATCAAATAGATTAGATATGCTGATAATACAATTATTATCGCAAATAACTGCAGCGAGCTTCAAAGACTTAGCAAGTCAAGAATATAACCTTAACAGCAGAATGTAGATCCACCATATATGCAAGTAGTATTAAACAGCAAAAAAAATGGAACAGATACATATATCAATTCAACATTATGAAAAACAAACGTGGTTCATAAGCAAAATCTCAATTAAACTAAAATTAAGACCGATCAAGTGTTATGTCTTCTCAATTCTATGGAGTAGAGGCATGGACAACAAGGGAAGCCACTTTAAAGAAATTAGAATATAGATAACCTCAAGTATCGCCTGCTATAGTGTTAGTAGTCCAAGGAAGAGTCGATAACAGGAGAGGACTGGAAAAAAAACCACACTCATGGATACATAATCTATGACAAAACTAATATTGACCCAACAAGAAGAAAGATAGGGTAGGATACAATTTTCTATAGAAAAAGATCACCATAAAAGATGCTACAGTTAATTATATTTTAATACCTTTAAAAAAACAAACTATAATCCTAAATAAAAAACGTTACAATAACATAAAGCCCCGAACTAATAGGGCTTGGCTGCTGTCGTCCGCTAAACGGCCGTATACGTAATTATTATTCAATATACAACATGGCTTTTAATTGGTTGTTATCTCTGCTCCGGTTGTTCGTCTCAGTTGGTCGGCTACTGCCCGGCTTCTTCAGCTCTTGGCCCGGTAGCTCCAGTTTTTGTAGCAGCCCCATTATGGCCAACAATTAATTACAGCAGTAGATTTTAATTGTGGCAATTTTCGAGCAAATTAATGATACCACCTGATTTTTGACCGTGTTTTGCTTTCAAAATCTAATCCGATGGATTTTTTTTTGTTTTGGTTGAAAAACGTGTTTTGTACACTTTACGTGACTGTTAAAACTTTATAAATATGATGCATAAAATATTTCGGAGATCTAGTTCTTTAAGGTATTAGGACTAAATGGCCTCATTAAAATAGCTCCTAATTTTCCTATAAGATGGATTTTGAAATACAGACAATAAGGTTCAGAAAACTGCAAATTTTCCGAGGTTTTTAAAAAAGAGACTCGATCAAAGATCACTAAATAGGGAATTAAAAGTCCTTTTTAATAAGGTATCAGATAACCAGCATTGTAAAACGTTAAACGATGGCTTCCCTACTCCAGAGTATTGGCGTTTCTGTGCCAAATAGAGTCTTCCTCAGAAATAAATGCAGGATATATGCTTGGAGAATCAAGCAATGTTCAAATAAATGTAAAAGAATTGAATAAATGTAATTATTGAATTGTGATACGATATTGTAAGAATGTTGGATGAACATTGGACTAACAAAATGCATCACTAATACATCACTAGAAGTCGTCCAATAGCAAAAGAGAGCAAAGATCTGTATCTGTATATTAATTTATCTACGATCTTACCATTCCAAGTTCTTAAATAAACAAAACTGGCTCTAATCGTTTATAAAATAATTGATTTACAAAAAACTATAATATCTTAAGAAAACTGGTTATAATTTAATACATCATCATATCATTTATAATGATCAGGCTATTATTACTTATATATTAATTTAATTAAATCACATTTAGATAATATATTGTACTTAACAGATATTAATGACAAGGTTGGAATTTTTAGCGCTTGTATTCTTAGCCTTTTTTATAAACATGCATCATATGTAGCTTACGACTACTAGAAATATTAATTTGTACCGTATTTACTTACTACTAATTATGTCCGATTTAAATAACGCGCCATTTTTCGGAACTAAACTGTCAACTGGCCTCCTAGCGGCGACGCGTGATCCTTATATACTCGACGGACCAGGGCTCGCTAACTTTCCACGCGTCTTTAGAGATGTCGTGCGCGTTTCCCACTTATGTCATTTTGGAATGACGGGGTCGATATTGAAGTGAATGAATGGTCGATACAATATAAACGATAAAAAACACTAAATAATAATTGGTAAGACCCTAACTTTAGAATCAAGTTACAATCGCCATTGAACGAAAAAAGAAGTGCTACCGTATGGAATATTCTGCGCAGGCTTAATATTATCTCAAATTCTTGTCATACGATTTCTGGCTATTTACCTCATCCTAAGACCATTTTCAATTTTTTCGTACATACTGCAAGCTTGGATACTCCATATTCAGAAACTTTGACATTAAATCTCCAAAGTAAAAAAGGAGTTGGAAATTTGGAGTTTCAACTTTCATCTCTCGGAATGACAGATGAAAGGTGTATTGAGATACTTTAGACTCCTCAACAAGTCTTTTCCAGACTGAGTGACATGACTAGTAATAAACTTTGATCAAAACACTGCATTGCATGAGAGATTTGATTGATAACTTCAGAAAACCTCTTTTCATTATCAATCAAACTGTAAGAATTTTATTGACAAATTAGAATCTCAGGCAAAGTCTCTTGTTTTTTACAGGCACTCCTTGAATAAAAGTTCCATTATCTTGACTTTCAGTGCATCGATTTTAGTAATTTTTTCAAAAAAGCTAAAAGAGTCTTCAGGTTAGTCCATAAATTAGTAGCTTTCAAATTTTGACTATAAAACCCTAAAATATTCATTTGCCAATACCAGACAAGTATTTTGCTTCTTACAGGTACTCCTGGAATAAAAATTTCATTATCTTGACGACTTTTATTACATCGGTTTTAGTCATATCTTTAAAAAAGTTTAAAAGTTTCATTAGAGTAGTCTTTAAATTAGTAATTTTTAAAGTGTCAAAATACTAGCAACTAAATAACAATTCAAAAGACTCCTTGGACTACAGACCATGAATTAAAATGCTCGATGCACAAAAACCATCAACTAATGTATTTACACATATATAGTACTTAACCCGATCACTTACGACTACTAGAAATATTAATTTATACCGTATTAACTTACTACTAATTATGTCCGATTTAAATAACGCGCCAATTTTCGGAACTAAACTGTCAACTGGCCACCTAGCGGCGACGCGTGATCCTTATATACTCGGCGGACCATGGCTCGCTAACTTTCCACGCGTCTTTAGAGATGTTGTGCGCGTTTCCCATTTGTGTCATTTTAGAATGACGGGGAACAGTTGGTATATACAGGGTGTCCCAAAAGTAATGGGACATAGACAAAATGCATTGAAGTTAATGGAGGGCATTTTAAACCGTTGTTATAGTAGCGTGATTTGTATGTTTTTTTGTTTAGTATTGTTTGAAAATAAAATATAAAAAAAATAAATAAATATCATTCACTTTGGTTATGATGTAAGAATTAACAAAAAAATCTTAATATTTTTTTTTATTTAGTAACTATTCTAATTTTACATATATATCAATAACCTAAGGTATTAATTTTATTTTATTTCGGATTGCATTGCTAAAAATCTGGTAAATTTAAGTCATTCACATATTATGAAAACCTAAAAGTGTGATTATTTAAAAAATGGTTGCTCCTAGCGACTTTAATAAGGTATACATTTTTTATGTAAAATAAAAAAAAGAATTTATTTTGACACTTTTTAAACCGATATACGGGTCTAAAAAAAGTAAAAACTAACGCAACGAGCACCCTCGATCGAAAACACGAAAGCTGTGTACGAAATTTTATTTTTCTTTTTAAAAGACTCGTACATTTTAAATTTCATGTCAGTATGTCAATTGGTTTAGGACCTTAGGATAAGACAAGTTGACCTCAATCACATTATTTTGACGTAAGGAATCTACTGTTGTTTTATGTCCTATTACTTTCAGGTATATAATGAAACTTGGATATTTTACAAAACCTTTTCTACGTGAACGCAATAAATTTAATGAATAATTACAACAATTGCAAACATTCATACAAATTTCAGACTAAGTGAAAAATGTCAAAATGCTTAATAGGAAACTTTAATTAATTAAATTGATCAAAACTCTAGTGTCTTATTCGTTAAAACGTCTAAAACTAGTATCAATTATATTATAAGAGATTTTTTCATCATTGGCGGCTTTAATAAAAAAAGAGCATATTCTTGGAGGTATTGAAGGCATTTGACAAAGTCGAACATTGAGACCTACTGGTTATGATTTTATTGGTAGAAGTTGAGTAATGTTTTTTTTTACCAACAATTTTATTATGTGCACTTCTGATTCATAAGGGACTCTTGGTAATGGTACCTTACTTAACTTAACTTAATAGAAAGAAACCATATTGATGAACTTTCGGACAATTTGATGGCTTGTGACAAAATCTGATATTCATATCCACTGGTATACCTTTTTCCTATTAACAGTTTAATTGCATGTTCTGCTCCTACACTAAAATATCACTAATAATATATCTTAGAAATTTGACTTAGTTACCTTTGTAAACCCTGTCACTATAATTCATATTCATAACAAAATAAAAGAATCTATTTCACATAAAACTATTAAATTACCATTTTACTAAATTTCTTCAGAACTGTTGAATAGCCCAGCATGGGTATGGACCTCTTTGAGTCCATTATAAAGTTGCTTGATGACTGCAGCAAATTTTTCACTAGCAATAACTCACTACCTTGACGGTTTGCGGCCAAAATAGAGCCATTCATTTTTTTTTTGGATACAAGTGCGAGCCCCAGTCCAAAAGTTTATGCGACCTCATAATGGGTCGTTTTCGCACCGAAATACTCGAAATTATTATGAACTTACTATTATTTCTTCGAAAATAGAGCCATCATCATAAACTAAAAATATTCTATTCAGTTCTTTCATTCATCTCGAGAGTGTCTCTATTCACTTGAAATCGATGAAAGGCGCAGCGAGAAACGCCAAAAAATTGGTAATAAATGGTCTCTCAAAAAAGGTATTGTGCGGGGGCGACCCATACGATCCTATGGGAATACGTGAGGTCATTAATCTTCATTTGTTACCGACCACTTCAACTATTTTGTTTAATGTCCATATATTAAAATATGGTGGCTATTAAGAGATGACTCTTGGACCAGAAGAGGGATCTTCGTCTGGGGCATGACCAGTCGAGTAAAAAAAAGGACTTTTTTTAGTTCTCACGCAAATACTTGTGATTCTGTCAGGTTTCGTGATCTTTTGTGATAATAAATGGATCTGATTCTAGTGTTAAGGAAAGTCTATTAGACCACATTGAGCAGTTTTATACCAACAACATAGATTTTGACGAGAAAATTTTGATAGTGGTTAAAACAGCTGAAAAATCTGGAAAATTTTGAAAATTTGACTTAATTAAAAGTTAAAACAAAACTTAATTTTTTTTTGAGGGACAATAAAAACTGGTCATTTCAATTGCTTAAAAAAATTTAAGGTAGGTCAACCGCAGCATCATTTGCTTGATAACAGTAAATTCGTTCATTTGTGGCTACAAACCTAAGTCTAGTGTGTCGGTGTCGGCTAACATGGCTGAATATATGACTAAAATATACAGTGTACGTAAAAATTGCAGAGACGATGATTTTAGAAAGTTATATCGATTTGACCGTGAAAATGTTGACTGGTTAGCAAATTACTTCTTAAATAGTACTGGTGAAAGACGAGGAGCTGCATTATCACCTCAAACTAAGATAAAAATATTTCTGAGAGTATTGGCAGATACAGGCTTTATAACCACTATCTGTAAGACATTCACTTCGGTAATAAATGCAGTTTTGGAGAAGGCCAATATCTTTATTAAATTTCCTACAAGTAGTGAAGCTGTTGTGGAAGCCAAACGGTTGTGGTCAGAGAAATACCGTTTTTCCCAAACTTTGCTCTATTTAAAATTCTGGGTCATCGAACAGAAAAATGTCAGAAGTCTTTTCTATATAACGCCCACGTTATGGAATAATCTCTCAATAAATACTAAAAATATGTCAAAAAAGAATTTTGCAAAATATATAAAAGAGTTTTTGCTAGAATCACAATAAAACGGAAAAGTTTTTAAAATGAAAATATACACGTTTTTAAAATGCAATAATATATACATACACTTAAGAACCTCTCAGTCTTGCTGAAGGCCCTCTCGGATGTCGCGGATCAGTCCTCCCTTGTCTGTCGGGGTACCACCGAGCAAGTTTTGACCTTGTGCGCACCATACATCTGACTTTTCAGCCTTTTATTCTGTTAAGTTTTTAAGTTTATTAAATGTTAAGTATTAGTAGTAGGATTGTGTCACTCCTGGCATACTTAATGCCAGGTGTCAACGGTTTTAAAAATCGTGATACCATCCTTTTTGTTTAAAGAAAACTAAGTGATTCTTCGGCAACTAGCTTTTTAGTTAGAATTGTTTTTCTTTTTATAGGCAAATAAAGTATTTTGAATTTTAAATTACGCTGGAGGTATCTTTTAAATATTGGCATTGCTAAACAGCTTATGTTGGACGGGAACTAATGAAATCAAATAAATATTCTGTTGGTTCTACAATATAATTCTTAAATAAGCAATTATACATCTACTAATACAAATGATATTTTCTAAAATCAATTTAAAACCCAATCAATAATAATTAAAAGTCGTTCCTACGCCTCTGCTTGACCCACCTAATACAGAACCCACTCTACCTTATATTCGGAGCAACCATTAAAAGCCCAAACGGGGAACCCATGGCATCGCATCGGTTCTCCAAAACACGTATCTTTACGATTTAGCTAATTGGAACAATAAATTGTTGGTACCGCGGGCCGGCTCTAATAGGCTGATTGTCTTTCTGTCCTCATGGCATCTGTTCTCATACTCAGTGGCCCATGAAAATAATCACCTTTAAAATTCCACCTTTTATTACGTGGAATCCAGTAGCCTCCGGTCTCTCTTCGTTCTCTGTGATCTTCGGTTATTCGATTGTCGTCCTTTCGTTATTCGATGTTGCTGCTGCGGCCTCCTTCGACAAATTAGTTTATTGCACCTTTATTTGTTTACCTCTGTTTATTATCTTTACTATAGTTGATTTGATTTTCATATCACTCTCTCTCTTTATCACACTTATATATTTTTTTATTCTGGCTACTAATTTTTAATATATTTAAGAAATTAGTATCGTAGCCACATAGATTATGCCATTTTTATTTCTGTTTTCCTAGAAATGCACCTAAATAATTAATAAAGTGTTTACTATTTAAATATCTTATAATATTAAGTAAAAATACGCAGATGAGACTAATACCTTCTGCAGAGGGTTCGTTTTTAACAAAGTCTTCTGTAATTATTTTGCACTTAAAAAAAATAAATGTTTTTGTCTTTAGTGGTACCTATAGCAAATTCAAATTCAAAATAAATTTATTTACAATAAATAAACCAATATGATAAATAGGACCATGCCTCGATTATGAAACCGTTAGCACAGGTGGAAACCTGCGTAGCAAGGCCCTGTTTTTAAAAAAGAATAATAAATAAAAACAAAGAATAATAATAACTATTAACCTGGACAATATGAGTACTTTTCTTAATACAAATTTAATTTTTTAATCCTTTTTTAGCAGTAAAAGAAATACCAGAGGGAGGTAGGTAGAGGCGCAAGAGGTGCAAAGGAAAACGTGACATGTAACAAATTCTACTTGTAAAAAAATTTCAGATGGAGGCTAGCGGATACCAAAGCTACCAAAGCTCTTTAAAAAATGTATACAGCCATTTTCAAGATTTTTAACACCTTAATTGTATTTATTTCAAATCACTTCAAATTAAATTAAGCATTTCATTGCTGTTTTTCAAGGAGATAATTTTGAATAAATTTTTTAAATACTCCTATTGAAAATTGTTTAACATGCTTAGGCAATTTAATCCAAAATTAATAAGGAATTTGGAACCTAGTAAATTGGTTAGGATTTATATTGGATGCGATCGACTTTTTGTAGCAACGTATTGGAAACTGATCTACTACAGAACATAATATGTAGCTTCTAAAAAGAACTAAAGCTTAAAAAATGTAAGCCTCTTTCACGTGTGGAAATAACTTGATTAAAGTATTCCTTTAAATTAACCTTTTTATCTAAGAATATGCCTAAGTATTTCATTTAGTGGTAATAAGGTATTACAATATCTTTGTTAGGATAAATGTGTGCAATGTCTGGTGTATAATGACATGTAAATATATACATTATAGTGGTAAAAATAGGGATAGTACCCATTTAAGTTATGCATGTAATTGTATATATTAAATGATATTTAGAGTGTAAGTGCATCACTTTGTTTAGATAAACAATCCGAAGATTTTGCCACCTGGACTTTGGTAAACTATGGATTCTAGATAGTTCGTTGACTCATTTATAAGTCGGATTGTTTTCCACACTGTGGTCACGTCTGAAGAACATAACTTTTAAGTCATTTGTCCAAAAGAACCATAAAATGAAGTCAAATTCTCGACAACTTCTTACATATTGCATCTGCTGGAATTTCTGATAATTTTACTGTTTAATGTTTCATAGTGCATATTGCTCAACTAGAAATAGGTTTAATAAGAATCATAAAAAACTTGTTTCGAAGATATATACGCTTTGTCCCTCAAAATATGCATTATCATATCATAGATATACTGGATATAAAGGTAAAGTAGATAGCAGCAATAACAACGATTGACGAACTGTCGTACCTCAATCCAATCGCCGATATGCCGATGCGAGAAAACGTCTTGAACAAATCTATTGTTTCGCCTCCTCTCGGCGACGAAACCCATAAACAACGGAATCTTTACTTAAATTGACGTTTATGTGAGCGAACGGATCCGGCACTGTTGCCGCACTAAATCACTCTGACGTCCGCTGAATTCGTAATGTCCACTCGAGGAGACGCGATCGGATCATCAGCGACAGTTTGTTGGATAATTGGGATATTCTAATCCGGATTTGGTGGCTTTTAGAATGCCCAATTTGGACTTCTTATGTAAATTGTGAGATACTAGAATGAGATGTGGAAATGTCCGCGTGCACGTACACGTTTGCTGTTACAGGAAGTACGTAAGAGGCTTTAGGTTTTGTTCGAAATAGCAGGGATAACGCTTTAAAGTTGTTGAACTTTAATTAAATACCGCTAGAACAATTTTTATAAAAAAAGAAATTATGTTTAATAACTAGTCTAAGGACCCTAAAATTAAAGTATTGATTACAATTGACTATAATGGCTTCCGAAAATGATTTGTCGTTTTTAGCCCAAGTATTTTCAATACTCACTAGCTTTTCTTAGTAATATGTATGACGGAGAAATCAAAGCAGAAAATAATTAAGTAAAAAAAATCCATGTTCTAAAAACCTACATGAAAGTATGGTTTCTTCCTTATCCATGTAGAATCTTAGAACATGGTTTTTTTTTCAAGGTGTCACAGGCAGTAGCAAAGAATATATATACAGCATTAAAGACTATTTTAAAATATATTAATGGAAGATTCCAAGTTTCAGAAGATGGATCAAGTAATGGTCATAGTTGAATTGGATTTAGTCGAAAAAATTTAATTAAAAAAAAAGGGACTCATAAAAATAATTTTTATATTAAAGGGTATCAAACTATTTATAACAAGAATATAAGTGTGATGGTTGTGTTTTATATATCAAGCAAGAATTATTATAACATAATAGTTTTATAGAGGTAAAAAAAAATTAAGTTTAACATGTATTGACCATAACTTTCTCAAACATAAAAATCAATTAATGGTAAACTCTGTAATCTTAAATAAATCTGTTTCTGAGCTTTTAGTGCTATTAAATTCAAATTTAAATAAAATTGCATAACAAGCTAATACTAAATTTCAAATCAAATTAGATAAACTGAAATTAGTAACATTTTTAGCAAATAAATCTTTTGATTAAATGTCAAAATGTTGATGAATGTACCCAATTTTAAGTCACAAAATTTCAGTTTCTTGACATAAATTTCTCTACTTGTTTTAAGTCAATTAAGCCAAAAAAACGTCGTATTAAGCTCTGGATTGTGGAGGGCCTGCTTACGTCCATGCGTCAGCGAGATAATTTAAAAAAAGCTTTAAATTCCAATCTTATTTTGGCACTAAATAATTTTAAAATTAATTGAAAAAACTCAAGAATATTTTTAAATAAGACCAAGGCAGACTATTACAAGCATTTATTCGAACTGACCACAAGAAATTCGAAAAGAACATAGGAGCTAATAAAATCCTCCAGTAATGAGGTCAAATTAAACCAAAAATTACACCTATTTGAAATCAAGACAAAAGACACAAATATTGCAAATTAATTTAATTACTATTTCTTAAGCATTGGTAAAAAATTAGTTGAAGAAATAAAAACAACAAATAGGAATATATCTAAAAATAGGAAGAATAAACAAAATAACCATTTGTGTTTGGATACTATAACAGAAAATTACCTAAACACAATGAACTGCTGCTATTAGATTGTCATTAGCAATTTATAACAATTCATGAAAATAAATATGAAAAACAAAACATTTTCCAATATCATTAACAAATTAGAATTAAAGATAGAGGGAAATATCTAGGGATATACTATGATCCTCATTATAGATGTTTTCATGAAAAAAAGGAAAATGTTCCACAAATTGTATCAAATTAAGTATAGTAATTTGGAGTGCAGCATATCTTGGAAAATTGTTGTTGTTGTGCAACAGTCCCTAGATAAGCTTCAAAATATAATGGGAAGTTGCCAAAGGCTACATTCTCAAAAATTCAGAGAACATCATATTATACAACCCCCAAAATTTATAATATAAGTCCTTTGAACTAAATTCTCAATAAAACAAAATTTAAAAAAAACTGGATTATAAAATCAAGGATTAATGGTTTTTGCATAAAATATATTACGTATATCTAGAGCATTAATTATATAATTATTATGTTTATCTAATTAAATATACCTTTGTAGTTTATAGTTGTAAGAAAATATACACACATATGTATTTCATATATGAAACAGATTCTGTCAGGTGTAAGAGTAATTTGTAGTTGATTACTGAATTTTTTTTTTTAATTTTTGATGTTTTTTTTTTAACAAAACTCTGGAATTGTAGCGTAATCTTTGAATTGACTTTTTATTATTGACAAGGCAATTAAATGGTAAATACTTTAGTTATAGGCTCTCAAATACCTAAGTCCATTGCTAAAAATTAATCATTTCCTATGCATAACTTAAATGACTATGGCAACTTTTTATTAATATTTCATAAATAACGTGATATAAGTTCACGTTGGAAAGTATTCATATTTTTTCTGTTACGTAATTTGTTATTATTATAATATAAAAGAAGTATTAAAAGAAATTGAATGAATTCGTTAAGCTTAAGTTATGAGGTTTATAAACTTATAACAAGTGCAACAAAGCTGGTATACCATAGAAAACAAATATAGGTGCACAAAATTAATATATCGAAGGAGTTTAATGAAAGGAAAATGCAAAGGGAATTAGGATCGCTATATCATAGAAAATAATAATAATTATAAATATGCAAACTAGAGTTTCCTTAAGTTTCCTTACCTAATAGTACATAACGGTTCGTTTGAGGGTTATACTATTATTACGGATGGAGACAATATATTACAATCATCATATTTTAAAAGTGTAGGATAAAAGAAAAATGGAATTAACTTTAATTAAATCCTATAGTCCTTTGGTGAGACACTTAATAATAAATTAGTTTTACCTTTAACCAAAATTCTTGGTTATTTTGAACTTTAGATTGGTGCCACAATCTATTTCTCATAGTCGTATAAAGTGGGTCTAATTATATGGGAAATTGATGAACTTATTCGTCGTATAAATCTGATGAAAAAAAGATGAAAAATGTGTCCAGGCAATTTTAAACTATTATAATTACAATCAAATTTGGATATGCCGATGGTATTATTTTTGAATCTTGTAAATGATTGCAAACTGGTATGTTCTTTTAATGTCATCTATTTACTTTTTTTAATAATGTACAAATTTGAATTATTAAAGAAGTATAATTCTTAGTATTTAGTTTTAACTGAAATTATTCTTTATACTATAAGAATTTTCCTTTTTACCTCACCTATGTTATCCTACAAGTCTATCCGTATCCTATAAATCTACTTCCTTATCTTATCTACTTCCTTGTCTTATTAAAAAGTTATCCTGGCGGACCCTAGTGCCGTGAAGAATGTTTCATTTATGTTAAAATATTTAAAATAAATAGGTCTATTATATATATAATATTAATAAAATGTTGTATAGTGTTTGTAGACCAAAGTAAACAAAAACGTTTTTTTGCTGCACCTCTTTAAACGATGAGTGCAGGTTTTCAAATCGAATTAAACTAATAAATTAGAATAATGTGAATATAGCATACAAAAATGCAACTGGCTGCATAATTAAACTGGGTTAATGCCACAAAAAAAAAATACTAATATCACGTTCTTAGGTTGTGGGGTTTGGTTCTGCCGAAAATGTTGAGCCTTGAATTCATAGAAACACTTTATCATAAATTAAAAAATACAATAATCTTGCAAATCATTTTTTTTTAATGATTTGTCATGCAAATGGTTCACATTTTCTTATAAATTTTCAACCCCAGGGGTCTTGTTACATCACCCTTATATGCTATTTTAAGTCGGTGAGCCTGATGCTAACTAACAAAGATTATGTCTGTTGTAGGTCACATTTCATCACCTTTTAACGCCCTAGAACATAAACCTGCAATTCGCACGGCATCTGTCCCAATAATTAACCAACTTATAAAAAAATCTACGATGTGTTTTAAAGTTTTCCCTGAAAGCGGTAATAATATACGAATTTTACTACCGGGGCCGCGTACGGTCTAATAATGAGTTTTGCGCACTTGTAATATCCGTGCCATATTAAAAGCACGTTTAATTTTTTTGTGCGCAAATACTCTAATTGCATTTTGTATACATAAGCTACCATTTTAACGATACGCCATTTTTTCGGACCGTAAAACGGGAATATGCATTAAAATTTCAATTTGCTTACCTACAGATGCAAAAATAACTTCTGCCATGTTTCAATATGATTTTTAATTTTAATACGGTACGGTGGGAATGCACATTTATGTATGTACTGTGGGGCCGATTTTTTACGCTTTCTTGTTTTCGGTTAATGGTCTGGACGATGCGATAGAATAGGAGATAACTAGCTCTTTTTTGCAATTGTATGATGTATTATTGTTTATTAAATAAATTCTTAAAATTGGTGTACATTGGTCCTTTGAGCCGGATTAAAGCTTATTTTGTAATACATTTAATTACTTACATAAGCCTGATAACATATTTTTGATGAAACAAGATGTAAAAAATTTATAATTTTTGATAATTTATAGTTATTCTTTGTTGTATACTATATCAAAACGCAGAATTTCAATCTTTATTGTTGCAAATCACATTGGAATATTAAATAGTTTTGTTTCACAGTGATGAAGATAAGGAATTCAACATTATTTTTCCCAAAACATTTTTGTGATTTCAGAAAAATACGTAGTCCAGGAAAAAACCTAATTTTTATATAGTACTGATTTTTTTAAATACCTTAAGGCCATATATTACTTTGCATCTTTACTATTAAAACAACTCTGAAACCGTACACAATTTTCCATCCGTACACATGTACGTATAAAGCTAACACACCTAATGACCCTTTAAATTTATTCATAAGTCAAGTATCTCAACACACACAAAAAAAGCCGCCAATCTTTTAACGATACGGCCCTTTCCAATGAACTCTTTTATAAGCTGAAAGTGGACAACCATTAGGTTTCTTGAATGGTGCGAGTTGATCATTGATCATCGCAGAATAAACGATGACTTTGCATTCCTAACTTACAATTTAATAAAGTTATAAAGAATTTTACTCGAAGAATGAGCTCATTCAATAATTTTCACGGTTAAGGTTTGAAGTGGTTTCTCAAAGGGTCCCTTTACTATGTAAGGATCATTAAATATTTTTGAATTTATTAAGTTGTTAAATATGAATTAGTATTGTTAGGCTTTAAAGGTGGTATGCCGAGATAAATTGCCTTGCAACAAGAGTTAAATTTTTGTTAGTGTAAAGTAGATCTAATTGTAATAAAATCTACTTTTGTACTAAAATGTAGTGAGTTTTCTTAAAAGGTTATATTGAATATCCCAGCAGGTTTTCTAGAAATATATATTCATGTAATTTTTATGTATGTTGGTGGTAACTTTTAACATAATTAGCTGTTTGAAGGTTCTAAATGGTGAGAAAATGATTACGTTATTTAAAAGTCGCAGTTTTCAACAATTACCATGATTTTCGATTATGCAATCACATTACACTATTTTCACTTAAAAAGCGTTCAGCAATCGAAATTTTTCAAAAAATATCGTAACAAATTAACAAGTCTCTCCAGTAGACTCCAGTCGACATGTTTGGAAGGTGTTTAATCAGTGCGTACTGCGTGTTATGACGTAGGGTGCGGAGACCTCAATTTTAACGAAAAAAAACAGCAAACAAGTTACTACTAGAAGAATTACTGAAGCAGCAATGGAAAGATCAATATTGGGATTATCTAAGAGAGACAAAGTATCAAATACCAAAGTGCGAACTAAAACAAACGTCACGAACGCATTAGAGCAAATAATTACCTTAAAGTAGAATTGACGATGCCACGTTGGAAGGTTGGACTAGGAATTTAAAAGAACCAAGACAATATTCATTTAGGACCAGAGGTCATCCTCTCATCAGATGGCATGGCGATGTATCCATGGAGATTACTCAAGATAGGGAGTTGTGGAAGCAAAATATGGAGGCATATATCCAACGGTGTACTTTAGCGGCTAAAATATTTAAAAAAAAATCGATAAAATCAATAAATATCAAAGTATCTTCAGCACTCCTACCCAAGAAGTGTCAAAGAATGTCTTATTTAAAAGTGACCACCCACTTTAAAATCCAATAATTAGTACAAAATTGGGTGACAAATTGCATCATAATATATTAATTTAAATATATACTGAAAGAGAAATGGTACATACATTAGCATATTTATATATATAATTTAAGAGGTAATTCGGAAGCTTTTTTGTTAATATGTTAATATTAGAAAAAAACCTTGCTAGCATTACCTGCCGAAATCGATTATCTCATGAAAGAACTTTGATTTTCAGTTTTCAGACAATCCAGCACTGACTTATTCGGCTCAATATCGCTTAATTGCTGCCATAAGCATATTATTTTATAAAAATTTTATAGAATCTTACTCGAATGTTATTCAAATTCGAATTCAAAGTTTTATCGTTCAACAGAAAGCAAATTTTAATAATAAAACAATTATTGAAATATTAACAGATAATAGAATAAATTCAGTAATGGACATATCGTCGGCCCAATGCCAACACCATGAATGTGAAAAATCGTGATTTGGAGATATTTGAGTTTGAAGGTTTTGATACTCTGTGAAAATTCAGATTTTTGTCGGAATAATTTCATTTCTTGGGAGACATAGGATCTACTTTGACAGTTTATGACTTGCTTATTATTTTTTCTGTTTATTAGCCCCCACCTTCCAAAACGTGACATTCGTGGATTTGGCATTGCAAAATTTTCTTTCAAATCACTTACAGTACAATAAGAAAACCTAAAGACACAATGATTTTAAATATTTTTATTGAAAATCAATAAACATGTGTATTTTCATTGGGAAACTAGGATAAACTCGGGATCTACAAATCTAAGAAAACAAAACTACTTAAACTTCTAAATCATTGGCAAAATAAACTATAAAAATGAAAAAGGTTTTCTCAAAAAATACTGAAAATACAAAAGGAACTAAATTTATATGCTTAAATGAGCTTGAGTCTAAAGTGAAATGGTTTAATTTTCATCTGAGTTAGTATTTTTACTGTCATCTGGTTCTGGTAATATATCCCTAATATTATTATTAATTTTTAGCGACTTGTAAAAACTGTGATGAATTTTTGGGATTGTTAAATCAGAACACATTTTTTGTAAATCCTGATATTTTGGCTTCGCAATGGGTAACTCATATTCATATGTATTTTTTAACTCCGCTGTTTTTGGTCGACCTAAAATTTTTTCATGCCGTTTATGTCATGAAATTCTTGTTCAAAATCCATTTTGTAAAACACCTTCGTCATGAACGATTTAAGATAACGAATCCAGCAAACCTTACGCCATGGTATTTTGTTCATCTCAAATTTTTGTGCTGCAAATTCTTTAAAATCATAAACATAATCAAAGCTTCTGCTCCTCAGTTCAAATGGGCGTGGTTTCATACGAGCATCTCGTATTACTTGGGCCCAACCTTCAGGAATGTATACAGGAACATGCTTAGCTTTCTGCTCAATTTTGGAATGTATGGAATCGCATTCCATTTCAGTGTGTCTGCTTTCGAAAAATTTATGATCTATGATTTTCAAGTTAGGATGAACAAAAATGAGCTGCATACACATAGTAGCAAAATTTGAATTCTTTTGCTGGCCACCACAGCCATCTGACACTTCTGTTACTTCTGGATTAGATAATACGTATTCATAGATACAAGAAGCGATTTCATTTGAACCCCTTTTACCCTGGGTTTCATCCCATAGATAGGAAATGCCATCTTGATTTCCAATATTATAAACTATCAAGTTATAAACAGCTAACTTGCGCAAGTAAAATATCTATCCTGCAGATCCTTTTGGAGTTGTGAGTACAGCTTCAAGGTCAAAATTGAATGCTAATATAGTAGAATTGTTTATTGCTTCCAGTTTATCAGCACTGCGAGCCTTGCGTGCCAATTCCTTTCTTCTCAAGTGTTGCTGGAACGTTTGTTCTTGCGCTTCTTTTTCTTCTCCAGTCATATTTTTCTGTGCCAAACAGATCTTGCACTGGTCCTTCTTTAGCTTGAAAAAACCCACGTTATACCTTAGTTCCATTTTGGTCCATACATTGCTTATCTCTTTCATGTTTAGACCTAACGCTATCCATTATTTTTTGTGTTCTAGATGTCACGTTTATCATTTTATAATTGATTTTTTACTACTCAAAATCTATACACGAATGTTACAAAGTATACCATACACTTACAATGTCAAAACAACGAAAGTGTCACATTCACGATACGCGCGTTGCAACAGTCGAATACAAACTAAGATACGTCAAAGGCAGTACAGCTACCCCCAGCAAAACCATGATGCTTGCAGATTCGTTGATTTGGCATTGTCAAGAACTGGTTTAGAGGTGCTTGAAAATGAAGATAGGTAAAAATTGCCAATTTTGCACATTCATGGTTTTGCCTTGGGACCGACGATATAACAAGATCAAACTTACTAATTGGTACGATAAAAAACTAAAAAGAGGTAGTACTTTAAAGGCCTAGGTAACTAACAGTCCTATTTTATCTGAAAGAATAAATCTCTGAAATAGCTCAACATCAAACCATCACTGAACCAGATGCATGTCTCTACATATGAGCTGTTTCAAGGCCAAATTGGTGCCGTAAGTGTTTAGATAAAATACATTGGGTCTTCTTGTACGAATGCAGGGAATAACAAAATTCAAAGCTAGTAAGAGATTTGATTGTTGCGTATTTTAAATCAAAACGTTCAACTTACACGAACAACATATTGATGAAGGGACAGTGCATAAAACTTACCTTAAAAGCAATAACTTCTAACTGAATCTCCTATCAGGGTATATACCATTCATCCTAAATTATATAAATGCTGTGCATACTAATTATATTAATATGCACTGTATAATTAGGAAACCATAATAAAAATAAGTACAGTAGGCGTGATCTTACTAGGGAGTTAAACAAAATTGTTTGGTTTGAAATATTGGAAAATAGTTCTGTTGATCTTATAATGAAGCCTAAGGTCTTTAAAGAAGATCTTACTATGGTATTTATAAGAGCATTAAAGGTAAGCTTTCTGTTAGAAAAGAATCTGTTAACTGCACACCACTTATAAATCCTATCAAGGTCTGCTTTTAGCTGCATGCTCTTAACCAGAAATTTGCTGCCAATACTCGTAAAAATGTCAATGATAAAAATTAATTAAGAATAAAATTGAAGCAAGATTGCTCTACTTGGGCGAATTTTAGCTTGTTTCTTGACTTTGGAAAAAGTACTTCTGCGTAGTGACAAATTAAAAATTATACACAAATGTTTAGTGAAAGCAAAAGCACAATCACTTAGGAGAAAAGAAATAACACTGTCAAACCCTGTCCCCCCAGTCTTCTTAATTTATAGTTTTTTAAGAATGATGATATATTCATCTAATTTACTGATAGCACATTACAACAGATTGTAGATGACTGAAATCAGTAGATAGAGTGAATCTGTTAAACACGCTTGTAGAAATGTACAAAAGCATTTAACCTGCAGGGGAGTAGGTCAACAATTGAAAGGGAAATAATTCCTGAAGAACAGTGTGGATTCATGAAAGGTCTATCAACGGAACCCCAGCTAGCCAGAGTTCATCAATACATCCTAGATGCCATGAATCGTACCAGAACCACTGCCATGATAACACTTGACGTAGAAAAAGCTTTTGAATGTCTACTGGATGGATAAAACTCACAAAAATCTTCATAACAAATAGATGTTTTACCACTAAAATAGACGACAAAACAGGGGACTTCACCCAAATAAAAGCAGGTGTATCCCAAGGTGCCCCGCTATCACCGATTCTTTTCAATATTTATCAAACAGATATTCCTAAAAATAACCCACACTCTGAATAAGCTCTCTATGCAAATGATACATGCATCATCTCCACTGGAAAAAACTATAAAACCATAACAAAAAATTTACAGACTCACCTTGATAAAATACTAAAATGGGCTGAAAAATGGAAAATAAAAATAAACCCAAACAAAATAGAGGCTATTCTAGTACCCCGAAAAAGAAACGGGAGATTACTAACATAAAAATAAATAACATCTCAATCCCCTGGAAAACTGAAATCAAATATCTAGGACTCTATTTCGATAGACTAGGACGTTTTAATAATTACATTATAAAAAAATTAATGAATGCCAAGGTATTATCCAAATGCTAAAACCTTTCCTTAACTATAAAAGTAAATTAAATCTAAAAAACAAACTATTATTATATAAGCAAATAATATGAACTACTATATGAGTCTACAATATATAAAAACGCAATAGAACCTTCATTAAGGAGACTACAAATCTTTCAAAATAAAACATTAAGACTTATGACTGACGCTAGAAAATTTATTATAGTAGAAGACCTACATGCTGAGATAATAAAATAAAAACAATTAAAAAATTCATAAACAAAAAACACATTAAATTCAAAGAAAACTTAAAAAACATTGAAAACAATAAAATAAAAACTTTCTTAACAAAAATAAGAAAAACAGGTCCATACAAAAATATACTAGATTAGAACACATCTCACACTCATTGGGGGACAGAGTCTAATTCAAACTCTATCAAAACTTCATCCCCATCTATCTCTCCCCATCTTACACCTATCTTAACATTAAAAGAAAAATTCTTCCCAATCAAACCATACTTTCGGCACCAAGATGCTAACAATACTCAAAAAAAAAATTGGCATTTAACAAAAAATGCCGCATAAAAGCAGCTAGAGTAATTGGCTATGGTGCAAAATTAATGTCAAAACATAGTAGGTCAACAATTGTTATTGTGGTTTTAATTTTATACAATCTAGATCTCTTGTTGTATAAATTATCAATATTTTTTTGGAATATAATATATAGAATTTTCAGTATTTGTTACAGTGCATCAATATAGGACTTTATGAATGCTCGTGAGACTTTATAAGGATTATAGTTAACTAATAACTTAGATCTTTTCTATCTTTTATGCATCCTGTACTATTTCTTGAGAGTTGCCCCGATTTGAACAGTATATAATAAATCAATTTATTTACAATAATGGAAAAATTAATATTACAAAATGATTAATTCAATTTACCAGTAAATAAACAATAATCATAGAAGTAGTAGTATACTACTTGTACGTGATAACTTATGACCCCTATACATAATAATAATGATAATAAACGTAGATAAAAATTTAAAAAAATAATAACAATTGGGATTTGGGTCATATCTGTATATGTCTAGTTGAGTAGTTTTTTTTTTTAATAATTTAATTTCTAAGATTTGCAATTTCTTAGTTTAGTTATTCTATGTATTACTTATTAAATTATTAAATCTTTCTCTGCTCATCTGATGTATCAAATCTCTAACATACATTGTAAAATTTTTGTTATTTAATTTATCTCTAACATTCTGGGGAACAAAGTTGAAGATTTGTGAAATGTAGCGCTTACTGTATCGCTGCCCAATAGTTTTTCTACTTCGTACCAATGCATTCTGATTCTAAGTCAGCTAGGATACCGATATTTATTTTTACGATTTATATAATAAGGAACTACTCTATGAAATATATCTTCCAAAACTCCATAGAAGCTGGAAACTGCTCCATCAACAAATTCATGAAGGAAATTCCTTTTAGAATGAAGCTGATACAGCATGAAAAATTTAGCCCTTTAAAAATTATAGTTGAGACTTTGAGGGATTATTTAACAGCTGTAATTCCGACTGGTTTCAGTTTTAAAAGATAACACAATAAAAGAATGAATTAAACTAATCAATCAATTAATGAATAAAACTAATCAAAATATTAGAAAAAAGGCAATAAAAAAACTGTTTAAAAGTTCCAATATTTCCTTTTATTCTTGAATATCTATATATGCCATCCACGTCTCTCTATATACTCCAAAATTAATTTTTAAGGTAAATTATATAGTGATGCCACGAAACTTGTTTTTCAAAAAAACTTTATTCAAATAGAAAGTGACTAATCTAGTGCAGAGTTAATTCAGAACTGATTTTTTAAAACAACTAATATAAAAAGGTTAGGTCGGGTAAAATGCTGAAACATTAAATATAAGGAATATGATATATTGGAGAGGAACATCCTAAAAGGAAAGATCTTCGTTTTTATTTTGGTTTGGCCTAAACACATTTACAGTTTGATCTGGTTTTATATTAGTTTGATTTTGAAAATTGCGATTTGGAAAGTTGGAATTCTGGCCAAAATTTATTTGATTTGCTAAATTTTGTTTGGGTAGAACTTTTTTGACCAAAATTTGTTTGATTGGCTAAGTTTTCATTATAAAAATTAGCTTTATTATTGATTTTTAGCTTTATTATTGATGGGTCTATTTATTTAAAAAAAAAACTGTCTTGTACTAAATACTGCCTTGACTAACATGCTCAAGGCAGTATTTAGATCAGGAGGATTTTTACTTCGCATAAGTGGGTTCTTTTAAACCTTGCAATAAAACTCTTAAAGCTAAATTACGGCAGTACCGAGACAAGACTAGAGATTCGTTTGCTCTATAGTGTGTCGAAATATAAGAGATTTGTAAATTTAATAAATATTGGATTCTATTATAAAACTCAAATGATGTCTCTCATTATTATCCTGTCTCATTTCAGTCATTTCAATATTTAAAGTATAGGCATCACGCTTATCAGCATAAGCATTAAGTGAAGCGTTTTTAAGTTCCTGCCAATTTGTTATTGAACAAGAGAAGATATTAATTGCGGCTTCGCCTTTTATTTTACATATTATACTAGACATCACATATTTATTTTGAAAATCATTTATATTTATTGCATTGTCAAACTTATTTACGACTTTTTCTGAAATACTTAAAAATCTAGGAAGAAGTTCGGTTTTGCCGTAAAACTCGTGAACCATATTTAAATATTCCTGTTTTAAAATAGGAACATTGTGAGCTGAAGCTCCTTGGCTAATACCTTCGTTAGGCATGTTTAATTCAATTTCTTTACTTAATTTAAAATAATCTTTCAAATTGTTATGATGTCCCTTCAATTTAGATTTTAAAAGAGAACTTAAGCGATACAAGTTTTTAAATTTCAAAGAAATTGGTGAGATTGAATTAAAATCCCCTGTACCTGAAGATGATAAACTTTCAGAACGAACAGCAGAACCAGTATTTTGTCTATGTGCAATATCCCTTTGAAGTCTTCGTCTCTGGAAACCCTAAACTGGTTGCTATCACGACGCTGAGGTGCTTCAGTGGCGTTGTACTGTTCCTAGATCTTCTCATTGAGCTACTCAATTCACTCAACTGGTTAGAAGCACGAAACGACGTAAAAGTCTTTAAATCCGCACTCCCAAAATTAAGGTTCACCTCCTAATAAATCCGTATTTTATTCCTAAATACGTTGCAGAGTCCATCCTACCGACTGCGCCAATTATATAGTGATGCCACGAAGCTTGCTTTTTAAAAAAACTTTATTCAAATAGAAAAGATTAATCTAGTACAGAGCTAATTCAGAACTGATTTTTTAAAACAACTAATATAAAAAGGTTAAGTCGGGTAAAATGCTGAAACGTTAAATATAAAATAATGATGTGGTAATATTATATGATCACTATTTAGATTTATAAGGAATATTATATATAACTGCAGCTGAAAAAAACAAACTTTTTCATAATAATACACCCACATACACAAAAGCAGATCCAGAGAGATCCAGCAGGATACGTCGCGTCGCGTCGTCCTGCGCACGTCCCCCCCTCATTCGTTCCCTCATCCAAACGAACGAACTACAAATGCCCGTTCCCGATGGTAGGAAATTACAGGACTACTATCTTCCATTTTACGCCCGAAAATTTCTTATTCCAATTTCCTGTTCGCGTCTGTCAGTTGTTATGAGTCATTTTCTGATAAGGACTCGTAGCGAGGCTATTATGCAATAGAACTATTACACAAAGCGCTTATCTTGCATTATATGTCACGCCGCTCTCTCGGAGTTGCTACAATATGGAAGTCTTGACGCTGGATGCCGCTATTCGGTGAAGGTAGCGCCCATTGTAAGCGCTTTATTGTGTAGCTGGGCTTTATTTTCGGTTTCAATTGAAACGACTCATTTACCGGATGGACGCTTAGTCAACTTGGCCTTTATTAATTTGCTATTGGTTAATTTTTGTTGAATAGTGACAATAATATACTTATTACATCAGATCTAATCAGATCTGATGTAATAATAAAAGCATGAAAGGAGGAAGATCACAGTTTGACATTAACGCCGCAAATTATTGCAACTTGCATATCCGAAAGTTCTGACTTGATATATATTTTTAATTATCCATCACGTTCATAATTAGGTACCAGAGCATCCCACAATAAAATACAACGTTTTAAGTTATGTATGAGAATTTTAGTTAAAGAACCTGCTTGAACGTGTCAAAGAACTTAAAAAATAGTTGCGACATATAGCATGCACAATTAGTTGTTGTAAATTATGTCTGATGGCAACTTTCTCATCTTAAATTCTTAATAATTTGTAATTAAATTTCTTAAGAATAACTAGACAATTTCCATGTCTTAAATAAAGTCAAAACCTAATACCCAATATTTCTAATAAAATTGCAATTCGTATCGAAAGGACTTATTTTAGACTACATTTAGGGCTATGTTAAGGTGAGGTCACTACTTAGTTAAAAAAAATAAATAAATAAATATGTCTTTATTTGATATCAAATGCACGTTACATTACATTTGCCCAAAAAGGTGAAGATTAGCTAAAGCAACTTTTATCTCTTAACCCTAATAATAATAATTACAAATGTTTTGACAAACAAACAGTAATAGTAATATAAAATTTAAACAAAGAACAAATTGAGAGAAAAAAAATTAATTAAATACATTTGTAAATCCGCAGAGAAAAAAAAACTATTTGTGCAATTGTTCCTCCAAGAACAAAGTTTTATAATTATTTTTAAAGCGAGATATTGGAACTGAAAAATTAGTTCTAAATTAATTATAAATTGTTACGGCAATGTTTAATCGTTCTTTTAAGAACTTTGAAGATCATGTATCAAATTTTAATTATGACGTTTTGTGTGTTTCTGAGACCTGATTATAGCCTTTTTTACTGGATTTGTTTTCAACTTTTCATTACATCTTATGCTTTGGCTATTTCAATATAAACATAAAAATCCAACTAGCACGTTAAGCTCTGCATTAAATAGCTCTGCAAAGTTTTAATTTGATACAGCTGATTATATAACCGAGAAGACTGAACCTGAATAGCTCAACTTTGATAGACCTCATTTTTTATAATAGTAATAATGCCTCAGAAATAGTAGTGAGGGATCCCAATGTTTCTGATTAAGTTTTGTTGTTACACTGTAATTTCCATTCACTGAAAAACCATCTACTTATAGTGTTAGTTATCGTTATATACAAAATATTAATAACGAGCGATTTCTTTGTGCGTGCAGTTTTATGGAACAAGTGCAATTTTTTAGAAATCTTTTGCCAATTTTTTTTTACTTCAAAGGACTTTTGAAAAATCAAAGACACTTAAAAGTGTACTTTTGTATTAACATTTGTACGTAAGAAAAAAAAGGTTATTTGTCAAAAGGTTCACCAGTAGCACTCAAAAGTGTCTTTCACCGAAAATCTTCTATTACAATTAATTCCTAACCTTAAAATTTAGATTTACTTACATAGCATTTTAAAGTATTTTAATTGGTATGAAATGCATCACTAAAATCCACTAATGTACAATAATCATTTTTCTTCAATAATGGAGTATTTCGTAAAATCTCTCATTGGGAAAAACATTGTAAATGTTAGTTGTTAAGTGACATTGCTTCTCGAAATCCAATCAAGCCGTTGCATCTCATTAGCGCCATAGCGCATATCGTTTATCTTCAGGTACAGATTGAGGGGACTTAAAGGCAAATTAATTTGCGTCGAGAATTTATACCTCGAAGTGCAATTTAGCCAATTTACGCCTCTATGCGGTGCGGCGGTATCAAAAGATCGCCGTCTTCCAACGCCTCGACAAATATGAATGATAATACGTAGTAATTGAGTGGATCGCCTTTGTAATTAAATTCGCGATAAAGTATCGACTATCGGTTCCAATATCGAGTTGGTTATACAGGATCGGACTAAATATATCGAGAGTTTTGCTTGGTGTTACCTTTGTGAATATATTGGTGTAGTAATTTCTCTATAAGCTCATGCTAATGCGTTACTTTATAAAAAAAAATGAGTACTTATCTTTTTCAGGCATAAAATGGTCCAAATTAATTTACTCGAAGCTTTAAGTAAAAGGTTTAGCAATTAATTAAAAACCACAACATGGGAAGGCTCCTTTTATGTAGATACTGCAGCCATCGGTTGTGGGGCTAAACGAGCCTCTACTGATATGAGATGATCTTTCTAGACTCTACAGTAATTAAATGTTGAATACATGCACAAAGAGTACGGACTTATAAACCCCTTATCAGTAAGTGTTGTTGACGCTTTCTCTAATAATCTTTGCAGGTGGTCCTTGGGCATCGTAACTCTGCTCTGGTTCAGCTTCAGGAGCTTCAATAATCTCTGTTTCGACAATATGGGGATTTTGCTCTATTTTAATTGGTTTGCCTACAAGAGCCTGCACTTGCTGGATAAACATCTGAGACATTAGTGCAATATTTAACCTTTGAGGGTTTATTTCACCTCTAAGAAGTTGTGGGGACACTGAAGATATTAGGGATTATTGGTCCCATGGATGAAGGTCTTCAAAGAGTATTGGTAAAATGTAAAAAAAGGCGTTTCTGATTTAGACTAGTCCCTTATTTTATACGATAGATCTACTTTATGGTGATGATACTTATATGGTAGCTCCATGAAAAAGTGAAACTATAATAACCCAACTCCTTCCCTGTACTCCTTAAATTACCAATCCCAGAGATCAGCGCATCAGCGCACAGTAGCGATGCCAATAAATCGCCAGAGAGACAGTCGTTATCGCTAAAAGTAGCAGGCCAATTGGTTAGAAATGACTATTAGCGAGTCCTCTTGCGGTCCGATCTTACCCCGGGCTATCTCTTCTCGGTTACTTCTTCGGCACCGCATATGAGATAAAATTGTTTAATAAACGGGCCCGTTGTTTTTTAGACCGTCGTCGTCGTTGACACCTTTTTATTGGATAGATCCGAGATAAGCTGCGGCTGTAACGATGATATACATATACGTAGTGGTAAATTGCCGGTAAAAGATATACAGGTAGTACAATTAAAGCCATATTACCGGACCGTAGATGGTAAAAAGGTTGTAAGATTTATGGCTTTTGAAAGAATATAGGTGGTATTGGTATTATACGCGGATAATCCATAAAAAATGTCGTTTTAGGATTGCTTTTTACTGTGACCATTTTAGGTGTACCATATTAATTAAGCTTTTTGAAAATGACGGTGATATTACAGTCTCAAGGCAATTGGATCTACTTTGGAACTAAAAAAGTTAGATTCTATTCCTCGTTAATGGATACAAGAAGATTAAGGCTGCAAGCAGTGGCTGCATGCGTCTGCTGCACAAGCGGAACCATAACTTAAGACAAAACCTCGGACTAAAGAACACATAAAATCATCACAAACGGTTGAAGCTAATGAAATCATTAAGCACATTTTTCATATAGAGTGACTACCTAAGAGTATACTTACTGAAATGATAAGTTGAAGCAATAGATTGAACGAAAACTGGAGCACTGAAGGGAAAAAAACAAGAAAAGTGTTAAAATGTGTTAAAAAATTATTAGAAAATATGAAATAAAACGACCTTCGGAAAAATATTTCCGATCTTCCGAAGAAACAAAAATTTGGATTGATGAATAGTTGGCTTTCAAAAACGAACCTTTCTTTTGGCAAGGAATTTATTCCTTGTCAGAAATACTATCTCTAATGATTGCCAATACTTTTGTTATTAAGGTGTTCTATTTCTCTATGATAAAAAATTATACAGAAGAAAATTTCAAAATTAACACTTAACCAAAAATCAGCAATAAGAACTAAAGGAATCAAAAAAATTAGCCCTATATTTATTATTATCATAAATTATCTATAAGCAAAATTTTATCATTGCCAAAAGCACGGGCTATTAAAATTAATAAAGAAAGCCTAAAGCTCTTTCGCAAACTATTAAAGATAAATAAAAATTTGCTAAAAAATACTCAAAATTGTAAAAAGAAGAATTTATGAATATAAATACATGCAAAGATAAAACAATAAATTCTAATCTTAGTAATATTAAATAAAAGTCAATATTTTTAGCACAAAATTTAAAATATCTGAAAAGAATAATAAAATAAAAAATAAGTATAAAATATTAGCATTGTTTTAATAATTTAATAAAAATACTGGTATTGTAAACCAGAAATAAGATTTTTTTTAAAACTTCAGGAAAATAGAACCCTCTTTCATTAATCTCCAAGATTAATATTTTACATAAACTATTTTAAACTTTCTTATTTCTTTTTTGATTTTAAACTTTTTATTCTCTATTATATTTATTTTTATAAACCATCCCTTATCCTTTGTTATGATATTCTACAAAAAGAAGAACCTGATTGTTCCGACACTGAAGGCGATAGTGAAGAAAGTGACGGCGTTGTGTCTAGAGCTGATGAGGCTGGAGTCCGAGGAAATGAAATAGTTAAAAGTAGAAGCAGAAGAAAGAGACGTCAAGTAAATCAAAATGACTGGAAAAACAACTCCGAAAAACTTAAAAGGCAATCAGGGAAAGAATATTTAGGAAAGCGAAAAAATGAAGGAAAGGGAGACTACCAGATAGTTAAAAAAAATAAGAGTATGGGAGAGAGGTGTAAATGTGAAAATAAAAGTGGCCTACATTGCAAAGATTTAACAGAAGAAGATAGAGCTCAAGTTTTTGATCACTTTTGGAAGCTGTCGTGGTCTGAGAAGCAAATCTTTGTTACTACACTGGTTAACAAATGTCCAGCTAAAAGAGCTAGAAACCGAAAACAAGAGGAGCAGTCAAGACGAGTGTATTCATACTCATACTTTCTTAATAAGCAAAGTATCAGGTTAAAGGTCTGCAAAACGATGTTTTGCAGTACACTAGTCATACAAAAAAGAACAGTTGGCTATTGGCTTCTTGAAAAAAATATTAATAGTGCCAAGGATATTGGAGAACAAAAAGAAAATAATCCTAGGCAGGTGAAAATAAACAAACAAAAAGAGGGCTTAATTTCTTTTTTAAATAGCTTACCGAAGATGGAGTCGCATTATTGTAGAAAGTCTACTATGAAGCTTTATTTAAAGCCGGTTTGAACCTCCAAATTAGAACTTTATAGGCTGTATAAAAATGAATGGTGTACAGCAACAGATAAAGGTAACAACTTGTTACCTTTATCTGTTGCATCTTTTACAAACATGATTGAAGATCAAAACATTGCATTATTTTCACCAAAAATATCAGGCAAGATATATTTGAAGAACATCAAGTCAAAAAAGAAGAAACACGAAACGAAAAACAAAAAGACAAAGAAGCAGAAAGTTGTAGTGTATACACAATGGATCTGCAATCTGTATTATTATGTCCGAAGTCCAATGTATCCTCTCTATATTACAAGACAAAACTGGTTGTCCACAATTTTACAATATTTAATCTTAAAACCAAGGATGGTTATTGCTACATTTGGCACGAGGGACAAGGGAGACTGACAGCCAACATTTTTACATCAATCTTGTATAGCTTTGTCAGAAACCATGTAATGCCAGAAAATGAAGCTTTAACCAAAATTATTTTTTATAGTGAAGGTTGCACCTGTCAGAACAGGAATGCATTATTCTCAAGCTCCCTTTCAAACTTATCACAAGAATGTAAAACAACAATTGAGCAGAAGTACCTTGAAAAGAGGCACACGTCAATGGAATGCGATGCCATGCACTCAAGTATTGAAAGGAAGCTGAAAAAGGAAATTATAAATATCCCTGCTGATTACGTAGAAGTATGTCAATCAGCACGTCTTAATCCAAAACCCTATATTGTCGAGTACCTAGACTATAAATTTTTTAAAAAATTTGAGAAAATGCATAGTCTAGAGAAGAAAAGAAAAGTTGTTAATTCTTTAAGACCAGGAAGGACTACAGGTGATGCAGCTGTCAAGAGGTGTACTTTTAACGCAGACAATTCTGATATACGAGCTCCGTCTCATTTCAGTTGGTCCACTTAGTAAAAAACGAATTTATTATTCTTTTATCGAATCTTTATTCCACAATATTACAATACCAAAAAGTATCTCATATAAACATTATAAGTTATCTCTAAAATTAAATTTTTATTGATTGATAAATTTTTGAATCATATTTAAAATAGTAGAAATAAATTTCTTGTTTTTATTTTTTATTTTATTTTTCATTTAATTTTTATTTTATTTTAACTCTTTAGGCATATACAAGGGTTCTATTCATTAGGTCTGAAATCCACTAGCAAGAAATTTGGGATAGTTTTAATCAGGGGTAGTACCAGAACTTAATAAAGACCATGCCTCAAATAATTGCGGCTGTTTTAAACAATAAATATATGTTCAATATAAATGTGTTTACTTTCCCATTTTGTTGTGTTTATAGAATAAGTAAAGCGTATTATTTGTTTAAAACTATATAACACTATAAAATTTGTCTATTTTTTGTGGTTTAAACAGAAATTATTAAGAATTTTCAATTGGGCCAACTGAAGTGGGACGGGGCTCGTATATACATTTTCAGGAATATTTTATATGAATTACTGATTTAGGTACATAACTTTTTCAACTATAATTGGAGGCATACTAGTAATATTTATTTATATGACTAGACTAGCATCAAATGAAAAATTTGTTTTATCTAAACTTATATTAGTTTTTACAGGACTTATAATTTCTATTCCTATCTTGTTTCGTCATCAATTAGAAATTCAAGACAAATAAATCAGCTAACTAATTTAACTTTAAATTAATATTTTAATTACCCTTAAATACAAATAACAATTTGTTTTCCTTATATTTTGTTTACTAATTATCTTAATTGCATTAGTAAAAATTATTGATACAAATTTAGGGACTCTGCGACAAAAGTAATTTTCAAAAATGCACTAATTAAAATTTTTACGTCATCTTTAGTGTACCTGCCTACCTCATCTTATATTTTTACCCTTTGAAATTTTGGCAGATTATTAGGTTTATGTCTTTTAATTAAAATTTTAACAGGAATTTTTTTAGCCATACATTATTGCCCAAATATTGATTTATCTTTTAACGGAGTCGTTCATATTTGTCGCAATGTCAATTATGGCTCACTGCTCCGAACTGCTTTTTTTTCATTTGCCTCTACATCCATATCGGCCGAGGATTATATTATGGATATTACTATTTAATTAAAACCTGAATATCAGGAGTAATAATTTTTTTTTAGTAATAGCAACTGCATTCCTAGGATATGTACTGCCTTGAGGCCAAATATCATTTTGAGGGCCAGCAGTTATTACTAATATTGCATCAGCTATTCCTTACATAGGAAGAATAATTGTACAATGACTATGAGGTGGATTTGCAGTAGATAACGCCACTCTTACCCGATTTTTTGCATTTCATTTTTTTCTGCCGTTTATTGTATTAGCCTTAGTAATGATCCACTTAGTTTTTCTTGATTAAAATGGATCTAATAATCCACTTGGAAAAAATAGAAACAGAAAAAGTTTCATTTCAGCTATATTTTACATTTAAGGATTTAGTTGGAATTTTAATCATAATATAAGCTTTAACTATTTTAACCCTACAAGCACCATATTTTCTTAAGGATCCTGATAATTTTGTACCAGCAAATCCTTTAGTAGCACCATTCCATATCCAGCCTGAGTGAAGAATCCCTAATAAATTAGGAGGAGTAATTGCTTTAGTTATTTCAATTGCTATTATTTACACTGTGCCATTTACTAACAAAAAAAATTACCAAAGAACTCAATGTTACCCAATAAATTTTGATCATTAGTCTCAATTGTAATTTTACTAACCTGAATTGGAGCTCGACCTGTCGAAGACCTCTATATTTTAACAGGACAAATTTTAACAGTTATATATTTTTCTTATTTTATCCTTAATCCAGCTATTGCTAAATTCTGAGATTATCTAATTTTTAAATATTAATTAATGACCTTAAATAAGTATATACTTTGAAAGTATAAGAAAGAAGTTTAGTCTTCTATTAATTCGGACTGGAAAAAATTAACTAACTAAAAAAGGGTTAAATAAATAAATTTAATCCCAAATAATACAGAAATATGTTATGTAAGTCATATGATATAAGTCACAGGTAAATGGCTTTTTCAAGCTAAATATATTAATTTATCATAACGATACCGAGGATAGGATCCTCGTACTCCTTAAACCGTAAATCGGACAAAAAAATTAATCAATTTATTCGTTTTTACTCACCAGTATACAATATATCTCATATTATGAGACAATTTTACCACTAACCAAAACTCTTTATTTTTAATTTAGACACGTGTTTCGCTAACGATGTTAGCATCTTCGGGAGATGATTAAAACTAAACTAAAAAGTACTTACAAATCTCCTTATATACTAATGATGTAACTGCAATAATAATCAATAATCAAATAGTAATTTGAGCATCACACCAAAGGTTCCAACCATAGGGCTAACATACATATATCTCATGTCAAAGGATCTTATATTTTTTCAGTCCTTTCGATTTCTCAACTCTGAATGACCAAACTCCAAAGGAAAATTTAAATATTTTACGTGCACATAAAGATAATGTAGAAAAAATATAAAAGTACTGTTAAGAGCAAATATGATCCGAAAACTATAAAATCTCGTTCCAGAATAGCGAAAATTGATTCCACTTTGAACGGAACAGTTGGCTGTTATTAGTCTCCAATACACAGTAATGCCTCCCTACACTTTTACACGCATTATCAGGAATAGCAGATTCTTTTACTTTTTGTAATAAGATCAAGGAAATATGCCAAAATCCCAACGAAATTATGGTCAACTTTAATGCGGAATTAAGAACCACTAGTAGAATTTCTGTATCTTGATATATTCCCTTTAAAACCCTTAATATCATTCGGCAGATAACCTAACAAATACTCATTTCTTCTAGAAAAGCAATATAGGTGGTAAACTTTTCCCTGGAAAATCTTAAAAAGAAGCTAGCACACTAGCACAAACTTTTGACATATATACGATATAGTTGCATCATGAAAGCTGAACTAATTCTCTTATTCTTTAAATAAGCAAGAAAGAGACATGAAAGTCATCTGATAGTAATAAAATACCGGAGATTTATCTATCAAGTATTATTAACATTAATAGGAATATGAACTATTTAATGAATCAGATCGTCATTGAATTAAATATTCGATAATTTTGATGTCACAGAACAGAGAGTACAAATTATAAGCCTTTTAATGGAGTCCTTAGAACTCATCCTCAATATGACACCAAAGTTTTAAATTCAGTAAGTCTGCTGTCATAATCTTCATCAGGTTTTCTTTTTTCTTTATCTCATTTTTATCAATTCTATTAACATAATAATGATTTTTTAGATTATTTGTTTTATTTTTTCAAATGGTCTTGAACAAGCTATTTCTCTTATTATTCTTCTCTAAATTTCATGTCTTGTTCTTCTTGTTTCGTATCTCGCTTTTTAAACATCTTTATTCGTCGGTCTTAGTCTTGGCATGACTTCTGGTTAAAAATATCCACTTTAATTATAACCCATCTATGAAAATAAAGAATAATGCATAGTAACTGAGTTTGCAATATCTTTGTATCAAGAAGGTGACAGAAATGCTCTAAATTAAAACAGTTGTTAGAATACTTCCTGAAACATCTAACTGCGTCATCACCTCGTATCAGAACGCATAACGAAAGTTGAGGCTGGGGCAACTTTGGCAACTTCACTCTTTAATAAAAATATTCCATTGAAACAACTTGAGTTAGTAATTAACTAAAACACTTAGTGTCAATAGATGTTCAAATGGGTGTAGATGCTGCAAATCATGGATTCATTCTGAAACTAATTGATAGTTAGGTAAACCTAATACAAGTACTGATATTGAAGTCCAAAAAATAGCAAATTTCCTTATGTTGGTTTTAGGGAACATACTATTAATGGAAAATCAAAAAGAATTACTCTGTACGATCCTCATTCCAAGCAAAAGCATGAAGTCTTTGAACTACTGCCTGGATATGGACAAAGACCTAAGAGCCGTAACTAATCATCGTATATTGATGTGATAATTTCACCTATGGTTGACATTGGTGACTTTAAGGATAATTTAAGATTCTACAGAACAAAGGCCATTAAAGAATAAAGGAATTAGTAATTTAAATTTTCCATTATTGGGAAAAATTCAGTGCTATCAGGCGATAAATCTTCGATGTGAACTTCATATGTCGATGATATATTTGTTAATTTGGAAATAATTCTAGTAAGATCTAAGTTTCTGTATTAAGTTCTTTATAGAGATTTACTAACATCATATCAAACAAACACCTAGAGAAGCCCCTTAGGAGTAGTAAACCAACACCTGAGAAAAACAATTGGATTTCACTATATTGTATTGGAACTGTGTATCTACAAATTTAGGTGCAATTAAGCGGAAGAAGTGAATATGATGCTGTTTTACATTTTTTCATCTGTGAGAATTAAGTGATTTATCAGTTGATAAATTTAATGAGAATATTCAAAAAAAAAGTATATCTTGATAACAACTAAATATCAGTACAATGAGCATAGCTGCAATACATGAAATGATCATGGCGTTAAAATAAAAGGTATTTAAGGAATCACGCCATTTTAAAACTATAAAGAATTTATTATTTTAATATTAGAAGCTGTCTTAAATATGGAATTTTACTATATATTCAATCAATATAACACTGAACCAAAAAGCGATTCTTAAAGAACATTCAAGATAATCTGGGGTCCTACAATTATACATTAAAATTTCAAAACAATAATTTCGTAAAATATTATTAATATTATTAGCCTAAATGAATTAATCCATTATTCATATTACGAAACAATGGAGACATGTGTAGATAAGTCACTTATACTAATCAATTCAAAATGGTCCTTTTCCAAACTAATGCCAATTGTCTTCGATTGTTTACTAATTAATTTTTTCTTTCAATTACACATTGTATTCATGAGTTCCCATTTCCTTCGTAATTAAAAGTTTTACTTTTAATGGGTATATATTTAACATCTAATGATAATGCTAAACAGGGTCGCCGTTTATTAGGTCTAGAGGTGACAATTTAAATTTTAAATGCACGTTAAAATTCAACATATTTCGAAAATTAATTTTAAGAAACGACTGGTAGTTCGTACTTAATTTAAAATAAAGTAAATTTTAAAGGAAGCAAACGTGTTTGGTGTAACATCAGACCCCGTATTAAAAGAACCAGATCATTTATTGTGATCAACGTCACCCATTAGCAGAAAAGGCCACGATAAAACCCGAAAGAATGGGGTGTGTCCTCGCTAACAACCACATAAATAAATTAAAGAAGTCACCAGCAATTTGTGAAATTATTTCTAAGAAGTTCGCTGTTGTTGGCTTTCAGGTGGTTTTTTTTAGTTTTTGTGGTTTATGAGGAAATGGACGAAAAAATCATCATTATTTCATGCCGCTTATGGGTTTTTTATTCATTAGCTCCTATTACCTTGATTTGATAAGGTGCATAGATTTAATTAATATGGATGATAAAATTTGGTGTATACTCGAATAAATTGATTCACAAACAACTGAAACATGAAAGAATATTATCTGCTGTCTAATAGAAACATCTTCTTCTAATCCACAAATTTTCCTCATTTTTCATCGCTTCTCTGTTCTTTGCGGTGTGTATCAGCAACTGCACATCATGTCTACTGTCTGATATTACGCAGCCATGAAATTTCTTCCGATTTCTCTTCTTCCCTTAATCTTGTCACTGCTCATTAACTGTAAGAATAATCTTTTACTCCATGTGTTTTTTTGATGAATTCAATAAGTTTGCGTTCCTTAATAATGCGCCTAAGAACTTCATTTGATTCTGTGGTACACCCATATCTCAAAGGCCTTTAGTTTCTGAGCTGCACTCATCTTTAATCCAACATTTATACCACAGAGAGGTACCTACCGACTAAACATAAGACATCACGAATCTTAGATGCATGTCAAAGTCAAATTAGTAGCAGCCAATTTTAAATACATTTAAATTCGTGGAAATAGTTACGAGTTCTATCTTTTTCATGCTGGTATTTAGACCTACTAATGAGCAACGTTGTTGTAGTTCATATGCGTCATCAGCATAACGTATATTATTAAACTGCACTCCATTAACCTTTATGAATACCGCCACTTCTTCTAAAGCTTCTTGAAAAACTGCTTCTGAATATAAATTAAATAGGAGTGAAGATAGCACACATTACTGCCGAATTGTTCTCTTAATTTGTATGGTGTTGGACGTCATATTATCTAATTTTATTTGCTTTGGTTCCAATATAAGTTTTCAATACATCAGATGTCTTTCTGATCTATATCAAGCTTTTTAAGAAGCTGCATTAATTAATTCGTGGTGTTGGAAGCGATTGAATGCTTTCACTGGTCGTAACAATTCAAGCAAGTACTTGGGATGCGACTTTTTTCCCAAGCTGAGTCGCTCATTACTCTTTCACACTTTTTGTATATTCTTTGGTATATTATCCTAAGGAACATTTTTAATGTATGGCTTATTAGACGGGGATAGTACGGAGATAAGCATTGTCCAGGGAAGTGATCAGTAGCATATATAACATTGAACACTTTATGTAGTGCTGTAATGCCTCTTTTGTCCAGGAGTTTCAGTATTTCTGAAGACTTTACATCTGTAGAAGCCTATTTCTTTTGAAAGATGAAATTATACAAGCATAGCTATAGATAATCCACTGGGCTCAGTATTATCAAAGTTAGTTATGAAAGATTATAATTCAATACCTGAAACATCTAATATAAACATAGTATTTGGGGATCGAATTTAAATAATATTTTGATTTCATGAAATAAATACAGGATGCAAAGTCCAGCAATCTTAAGCTTCTTTATAGAGAAGTTTCTGATCAAACTATTGGCATCGTCTGCTCACAACTCCTCGATACGGATTCGATATAGTGATGGCGATTTATTATTTGTGAAGTCCAAGTAGATTCCCTCTATCATCTATTCACCTTCATCTGGCACGTAAATCCTACTTCTAGGATTTATAAGCCGATAAGGAAACTCAATTAGATTCTGTGTCTATTTTAACTAGAATTTAAGGATGGTGATTAGGATCTAAGGGAATCTGAAGGGAATCAGCTGGCTTCAATAGCATACCCTGCGATGCATATAGTACTATCAGAATATGCCAGTTTATAATCATATAACGATCAAATACGTCGAATACATCAAATTAAAGACACTAAAGAAGACTGAAATAGGAAACATCTTAATGCAAGATTTATGCAAGAGAGAAATAGAATTATCTAATCCCAACTCTTTAGAATTAATTCGAAATGACGATAATACATTTGTCGTTTAGAAATATAGAAAATATGTAGTAGAAACATTGGGTTTTGCACTATTGTACTGAAACATAGGACTAGTTATGAAGTGTAGTTACAGATTATTGGCTAAATTTTTTATGGTAATTTTCTTAGTTGGCAATTTAAGTAACTATTATACTAAGAAGTGAAATAAATAGCTGTTACCGCAAAGATAACTTTATCAGTAAAACATCGCTTAGTTAACGACTACGTAAATGAAAGTTAATTGAATGCATTCATGTTCCCTTAGTATTATGTCATTTAACAACATTTTAAATGGAATATTAAACTAGTATAGATACAAGTTAAATGTGTAGCATCTCAGTTCATAATGTATCATTAATCATGAGCATCCGAAAAAAAATTAAGGTTTTAGAGCACATCCAGGATTTTGCAAGTCAAGCAACTGGAACACTCATTTGGACCCAGTGAAGGATCTGAGGATCAAATGAGAATCAGGTGGCTGCAATGCAATGCACTTGGTACTATCAGGGTGTGCCTTAGATAATACAATAACTATTTTATAAAATTAATAAAGATGCTCACCAGCGAATAAATGAAATTAACAAATTCACTATAGAACACTGAAATGGCAAACCTCCTAATGCAGAACTTAAGCAGGAGGAGGCATCATATGGTCACAACTTTTTAATATTAATTCTATATGGCGATGATATATTTGTCGTTTGCCACCTCCAGGCCCAGTATATGATTTGCCTTCTATCATAATTATCGGAAGTTAAAATGCAGTTGAAACATCTCACTTAATTTAGTGTTATACTGGAAGCTTTCTTGGACTAGCACTCCTGCATTAGAAGATAGTACTAGTGCTTAGGTATAGCTTACTGCAATGATCCTTATTGACTTGCAGCTTGACTAACTATTACACTATTTAATAAGTGGAAAAAATTCAAAAATCAATTTGATATAATTAAATAAATATAGATGTTACTGGGTTTTTGTCACATGGTTGTCTTGGTATCACGTCCTAATATTTTAGTCCCAAAGATCTAGATATATATGTATAATATTGTGTGAATTCACAGTTATTGCATTTCTCACTGTCATTTGTAAAATACTGTATATTACCCTAGTCTGAATCCATGTGTTTTTCAGGAACTTGATATTATTTTCTTAGTTTTTTTTCTGTGTAGTTCAAAAGAGATTTTCTTTATTTATTTAATCACTATAGATAAAAGTATGCTCCATCAAAGCAATTAAACCTAATCAACTCTAGGTTCTTTTTAAGTGCTGTATGTTTTAAATATTGAACACTTTCAGTACTTCTTACACTACTTAGTGCTGGAATTATTATTACTAAGAAACTATATACAATATTGGCAGATTAATCGGTGCTACCATTCCTAACAGCATATATGTCTAATTGCCCTATCAGGGCTTTTTACTCTAATAATTTATATTATTGCTGATCAAGACACACCCTAAATAGAAACTCTCTGAACCAACGTTACGATGATAAAAAAAAACATGAGATCCTTTTTCGTTGTTAAGCAAAAAAAAATCAAGAACAGGTAGCTATAGTTGTAATTTATTACCGTAAAGGAATGCTGGCTATCAATAATTTAAATGTTAATTTTTTAATTAATGATACAAATTGCCTTTCTCGAAATGTGTTTTATGATTTCCCGCTATAGTTTCTTGACTGTCACTTTAATTATCTGTTTTTATAATAAGGATTTTATCGGGCAACGGTTGTACTAAAGCTTGTACAATTTGATTCTGAATGGCACTCGATTAAAAAATGTGTTAAATAACAATGGCATTACACATAAGTTTTAAAGATACCAAAGTCCAGTTTTTTCAGAAAATATTTGGTCTCAGTTTTCTTAAAATGCCTTTTTAGTTTAGTACAACAAAAGTATATCGGAGACCCTGACTTTTTGTTTTGCCCTCTTTGTTCGGATGATCTAGATTGGGCTTCAAGACTGGCTCTTAATGATTCGAGTAGCGTCTGATATAGGTATCTCGGAATCCATTTTGAATTTAAATTCGCTTATTTCCTGCCACAATTTTCGCGCTAATTGGAAATTGAAAAGTTGCGTACTTAAGGACCGGTGCGCTGTCGCATCGATATGGCCGCGATTTTCTCAGAAATCGGAAATTGGTCTCCCCTGGTGTTTTGAGATTCTCCTAACGAGTAAACTGATCGGTTTCGTAATTGGTTTTTAATTATTTTTAATGCTCTTATAAAGCAAATGTGTCAAGATGTAAGATTTTTTTTTGATCTTCCACTTAATTTCTTTGGTTTTTTATTTTCACTTTTTATGGATGAATCCTCAAATACTATTGTTTTTGCATGCTTAATTTTAGTTTTCACTTAATGAATAATTTATGAATGATTTCTTCGATACATTTCAACGATTTATTAAATAAATATTTATTATTGAGTTAAGGAAAATATTTTTAATAATATCTAATTGTCTCATGCTCAGTCACTATTTAATATTTATTAATGTTGATTATTAAATTATTTAATGTTAAGATTTCTCATACCCGTGAATAAACAGATTTAATTCAGCGGGTATGAGAAACTGGAATTTTAATTCAAATCTGGATCAGTTTTCTTGAATCGTGTTTGAATTCATGTAATAATGAAATAAGTGCTAGATAAAGCAGACTAGGCAAAGGTTTTAAAAGAGCAATCAATTAAAGGGACTTATTGGTTTACAGTATTTTAGAAAAAATATTTGTAACTTTAAAACTACAAGATAAAAAATACGCATTTGTATACACGAAGGTATTGTATGCGGAAAGCAATGTATTAATTTGCAATAAAATGTTACGACTTAAAAGGCTACTGCTGCACAGAATTTTTTCCAAAAAAAGAAAGATTTTTTTCCGGGCGTGTATATTATACATATACACATACATGTCAAATTTTATTTATTAAAGCTGGTATACTAAGAAATTGGGTTCGTCCAAAAAATCCTGAAAATGTAATTATTTTCAATAAATGCATCTTGAATACTTTTATATTGTCTGTGCAGGTAAAATATAAACAATTTATCATGAAACAAACTAGGAGTTTCTAAAACAGTTACTAGTGCGTTATTTTATTTTTGAAGTTAGAAGAATAAAAAAGTTTAAAATTAAATAAACTAGGGGTTTCCAAAGAACACCTTTTATTTAATCCTTAGTTAAAAAAAAAATAAAGCATGAAAAAATTAGAGGTTTTTAACAAAATTACTATATCGAAAATATTACAGTGCTTGAACAAACAAGGTACAAGATACGAAAAAGTTGTATTTTTAGTTGCTTAAATACAACAATAAATAAAAAGCTGCAAAACAATTAATTATTGGCCTTGTTTTTTTCTCAACAATAAGCATGTGGTGCCCACTGACACGCCACTGGACCTAATAATTTCAATCTAGTTACAGCTAAATAAGCGCCTTATAACTTCAAATAACTGCACCAAATTTCAACCAAATCGGTTTAAGGATAGTTATAGTATTTCTAAAATACCGTTATTTTTTTGAACCCTTTTTCGCCCTGTATCTCAGAAACAAAGCAACTCCCGACATACGTTCATAGGAACTTTTTTTCATAAAACGACTTAACGATTCACCCTGTATAGTTTTGTACCGTAGTTAGGAAACACCCTGTATAAAACTGTACCAGGAATCATAGCAGGGGTCTCTAATTACTAGAGGGTTTTTGTACTTAACTGCATAAAAAATCCAATCAAACTAAGTGAAGATTCCTACAGGAATTAAATTGATGTTTGTTTCTTTCAATTAACATTACATCGATGTTTTTAAGCTTAATTTACTCGATGTTTGTTTGATAAATTAACTTTGCTTCCGCTGACATTTAATTTATTTACTTTATCTGTAAGCACTTTATGTTTTCAATCCATTCATTTTTATCCACAGCAAAAATTGCATTATCTTCTATGTTGCAAAAACTAATATCATCAATACAATAATAACCAACCCAACCCAACCTATAATTCTAAAAATAAAGAACCGCCTTATCCCAAAAAAATATCTAATTTTTAACCTCTATTCACCCCGATATACTCCTTACTAACCCTTGTCACTAATCTGACATGGTTCATAATCATAACCTTTAAAAAACCTGAAACCTTTAAATTCACAATATAGCAATGCAAATCTAAGAAGCTTTAAATGTCAATTTTGAGTAAGTATTTCAAAATAATTTTATCCAGAAACCTCTAGTCATCTGTCTCTATTTTTGTTTTAGACGATGTGATTTGTATATCGGACATTTCATTAATATTTGGGCGTTTTGGAGGAGATTTTCAAGCAATGTCATAAAGCCGATTTAACTCTCTGTCAAGACAAGTGTCAATTTTGTTGATCCGAACTTAGGTATTTAGAAGACATGTAGATAAATATAGACTTCATGTCCACCTAGATAAGATGACTTCAATGTTAAGCATTTCGACTACCAAGAATACTTGCGAATCGGTATGTTGCATTATAGTAAATGAAAGCTTGGTTGACTTTTAATTTTAATTCTTAGCATTTGTTTAGTTGCTGACATTTATTAATTTTAATACCACTGATTTGTTCCTAATTATACCATACATCTCTGACAGTAGAAGATATATTCAGTAATATCCAAACAGCAAAAATTATAGAATAGACATTAAAGACATCCATAAAGAAATGAGAAACCGTTATCTTGGGATTTAACCCAGAAGAAGCATTTCAGTCATCTACATGTTTGATTGACCTCTACCAAAGCCTCGTCTAATTGATCTCTGTACAAACAAACATTGACGCAGATCAATAGAAAGAGGTAAAAGAAAGGATCTTTAATGGAACACAATTTGCAATAATGATATTATGGCTTATATGGAAAATTTAGAATTTACATGCTTTCAAAACTATTGTTCAGGTATGATCAGAAAAATTTACATAACAACTGACGTGGAAGAAAATGAAATGACAAAAATACAATCAGAACACGAACGTTTTTTAACTAGGTTTTAAATGAAGTAGAGGAAAGGTGGTGTTTCTGATGCGCGTGTAACATTAGAATCTATTTTACTGACTTTAGTAGTATTTTTCTGTGGCAATTTACTCTTACTGTGTACTTATCTGTTCATGTAATTTTTAGAGATCTTCTCGTTTGTACAATTCTTCCCTAATATATGATTTTCTAATTAATATTTATTACCTTGTAAGTTTTATGACGAGATGATCATTTTTTACTACTACATCTTTTCTCAATATTCTTAAAGCCTACCTCCAATCCTCCTTAGCATAATACTCCAAAAAAAAGGAAATTATAACTTGAATATCGTGGTGCAATCATAAAAACGAGAACGATCATCAGTGCAAAATCGCGTGGAATAAAGCCAGGTGCATCAGCAGCAGCAGCAGAAGCAGGATTCGAATCGAGTTACAGCGGATTGGACGACCAAACACGGAGCCAACAACGGTGGTTGATTTATTTCCTAATTAGTTTCGACAGATATATGGGACAGCCACTGGCAGCGGGGTGGTTTGAAGATGCACGGAAAGTATTATTACACTTAAATTGATCCAATTGCCTCTATCTCGCTGTTGTGATCTCTCTAATGTCCGACGGAGATCTCTATCGGGTATTGCGTTCGCTTACCGGGACCGAACGAAAAGTGAAATTAATCTTAATAACGGCAGCACTTTGGGTTTTCAATTTTAATTATTGATTTTGCTTTTAATGGTTTTTTACAGTATTCAGTAGAATATTTATCTGAGAATTTTTTTTCACTTACAGTGACAAATTCGGGTATGTCTCTTTCTATATCATCTGCATACATAATAATAATAATAATAATAACGTTTATTATTTACCATGGAAATTACATAGAATATAAACTTACAGGTGTATTTAATAATTCAGGTAAATAAAAGCTAATGTATCAGACTGCTGCATGGAAAATGCAGGTTCTGTTCTACCTACATAGCTACAACATAAAAAACTTTTTAAATAAAAACTAAATAAACGAATTAAACTAACAACTAATAAATGAAACTAAACTAACTACTAGATAATTATAATGTACATACATTACATCTAGGTAGTTGATGATTTGGTACAGATTACAACAATACGATAATTAAATACGGAAGAATATATCTAATACTTATATGCCATTAAATGTTTATTTTAATTTTGAATATTGAGATTTTCATTAAATTTTTTTCTTTTTTCTCTTTATTGGCATAAGGCCATTATTATAATTAATATTTTTTGTCATTTTCTTGTTCACATGTTGTGTTGGTATTAGTAAAAATCAATTTTACTTCCAAATTAATGTTATATCACGTGTTATATCACATAAAGTAACTTACGTAAGTAAAAAAAAAACTAAAATTCTTCATACTAAAACTAGAATGAAACACCGATAAACAGTAAACAACACTTATAGGTCCTGGCACTAAACTAAATCTAAAATTAAGATGACATAATATTTTACAAGAAAAATTCAACACACATATTAGAATTAATTTACATTTTAAAAAGTATGTTGAGTAAATTCTTCCAGGGAATAAAAACTATTTCAAATGATCCCATAGAAAAAAATCTACCGGCGTTATATCAGGAGATCTAGCAGGCCATTCTATAGGTCCTTGTTCATTTTCGCCCTATCCATTTATCTGGAAACTCGTCGTCTAGCCATTGCCGAACGGGAAGAACCTAGTGAGGAGGAGCGCCGTCTTGCTGGAATTATATTGCAGCCTCATCAAGTATAGGGTTTCCATCATTATCGATTTCGTTTTCAATGGATTCAGTGACAAGCAGATTGATTGTATTTTCCAACATATCTAAATAAATGTCTCCATTTAAATTTCCGTTAATAAATATTGGCCCAATCACTTTATTTTCTAAAATGCATGCCCATACATTAATTTTTTGAGGGTACTAGGTATGCCCTTCTACAAATGCATGAGGATTTTCATTGCTCCATTATCTACAGTTATACTTATTAACAAATCCATTTAGATAAAATGTGCATTCATCGCTGAAGCAGATATTCTTTACATGAATAGTATTATCATTAATCGCTTCAGTTATTTTTTCACAAAACTCAACTCGCATATCGAAATCGTCTTCGATTCGTCGATGATGATGGAAAGCCTATATTTGATGAGGCTGAAATATATTTCCAGCAAGACGGCGCTCCTCCTCACTATGTTCTTCCCGTTCGGCAATGGCTAGACGACGAGTTTCCAGATAAATGGATAGGGCGAAGGGGACCTATAGAATGGTCTGCTAGATCTCCTGATATAACGCCGTTAGACTTTTTTCTATGGGGTCATTTAAAATCTATTGTGTTTACTTCCCAACCTGAAATTTTGGACGAACTTCGTCAACGCATCATCGACAGCTGCCATGATATCCCACAACATGTTTTTGAAAATGTCCGTCAGGAATTAGAACATCGCCTATATCATTGTTTGGCCAAAAACGGCTTAAACATTTTAAACACTTATTGAAATAAAAACTGATATTTTCATGTTTTTGTTTTCTATCTGAACAAATTAAGATAAACAAAATAAGTGACTTCGAAAGACCTTTTAAACAAGCTATTACTCGATACCCCTTGTCATTTAAAATTTTTAAGGGGATGACCCTGGGGGGTAGAGGGTAAAAGGGGGTGATGTAATTTTAGGTTAGAAAGTTGTCCCCCTTGACAAACTTTTTGACGTATTTCAGCGTTTTTTTTTAAACAGTGGTTTTGATAAATCCGTGGTGGGACGTTTTTGAATGAACACCCTGTATGTAGATAGGACAGTGAGGATACCCAAGTTTCTAAACGTCTGCCTGCAGTCTCTCTAAATTCGAGACCACTTAGCACCCTTACAACCTTTCTCTGCAGGTCAAATATTCTACGTGTATCAGATGCATGACTCCAAACAATAATACCATAAGAAATGTGTGCATGAAAAGTTCAAAAATATGCAGTTAATAACATATGTTGTGATACGGCAGCGGAAACTCCATGAAACTTGACACTGTTTATGTTCTAATTAACTTGACCGAGGTCTCTGAACAAAATACCATCATAAGTATTTTCTCAAAATTGAGCAGCAATTTATTGGAATTTAACCAGCTCTTAGCCAACTCCTGTGCAGCCACATTCATCAATTCATCAGCCGATGCAGACACTCTTATAATATCATCATTACATTGATGTTACGTAAGTCATTTATGTAGGTCAGAAAAAGTATTAGGCCGAAAATTTGGAGTACTCCAATTGATACTATTGCCTTTGCCAACGTCATGCCATCATAGAGCACGCATTGTTGCCTGCTGTTAAGGTATGACCAAAAAGGGGCAATGCTTGTTTGATAAAGTCCCCTGTAAAGATTTGATAGTCTACACAGTCATAGGTTATAAAAAGCACTGTGTTATACTGCCGTTTCTGAAAACTATTCAAGATACCCCAAATGAGGTGAAGGACATCTAGAGAAGTGTTTTATTTTACCTGAAATCATACTGGGAACTGCTAAAAATTCTATTATTTTAATAAAACTCTACAATGTAATGACATGCGTTTTTCTATGATTTTTGACAAAATAGGAAGAAGAGATATGGGATAGTAGCTGCCAGGACTATATAAGTCACCCATTTTAAAGATTGGTACTAGAACTGCAATCCCTCCGGAAGACATTTATTTATGTATGAGCAAAATTAAGGACATAATAATTTAATTCTTAACAAATAATTTATTTAACACATTCAGAGTCTAAAAATAAATATCTGACTGAAAGAAAAGGAGTGATTTTTGCAAAAATAATAAATGTCAGGTACAGATCTAGTAAATTCGATGGACACATCAAAATATACATTTTCTATGTCCGAAATTTTTTTTTCAAAGTAAGTTTTAAGTTACCTATTCCTACAAAGTGGCCAGTATTTAAGACATGTTCATCCAAGCTTGACTTTTCAACTCTCCATATTTCTCATGAGCCTTAATTGATCTCTTTGTTTGCCCTATGCATTTATTATCACGATCGTTACAATTAATCTCATAGATCCCGGACTTGTCATTGCTCTTCATTTTATCTTTTGGTTTTCCTGAAAGATTTCTTAACTTCGCCGAACTTTGATAGACCATTCTTAGACCTAAGTCTTTAAAAACCCTATCAAAGCCTTATGTCAAGATCGTATCATGTCATATTTCTAATGTTAGTGGTTCTCTTCATTTCTGATTTTGTCTCGGCGAGATATTCCTAAAGATGTTCTAAACACGTTCATTTCTGCCGCTTCTTATTTGTTCTTTTGATATTTGCTCCTTATAGAAGCTATCACAGCTATTTTTATTTTTTAGACTGTCAATAATATTACGGATGTGACCAAAAGTAACTTTCCTAAATAAAAAAAACTCTCTGATATATTAGGATTGGCTAGATTATCTAAAGGATTTAAATTGGATGGCGATATTTGGTCTATGAGTTTCCGTGCCTATATTTAAAAAATTATTATTGCAATCATTAGGATCGAGATTACTGGTTTCATGTATTTTATTATTGTTTATTAAACTCCATATTTGTTTACTTAAGTTGTTGTTTACCAAGATTCTTGCACTAGATATTTCTGCCCTATGCAATTTTTGAAATTCCCTATAATTCCTCTGGTTTTGTGGAGTATTTAGCTCACAAATTTCACCTAACAGTCTCAGATGTTCACGCATTCGTCTAAACCTATTTGAGAAAGATAACATGATACTGGTTCTCTGGAAAAGCACCCAAAAGTACCTCTTTTAATATAACCCTGAACCTAGCAAATTTACATTGAGTAGATAATTTACTATCTTTGACAAAGCCTTAAAAACTGTTCGGTATTATATTGTGATAATCAAAAATGGCTTCTGTTTCCAAAATTGATAACTGAAAATCTTTCATAGCTATTAGATAAGACCGTCCTTTGGAAATTCCCTTTAAAATTTTTCAGTTTTTGACCATGAAGAGCTTAATGTTAGTAAAACTTATAATAGTATAAATACTAATGGTCAAAGGAGCTGCCTTTCTACTCTTTTTCGCTTTAAAATATAAAAAGGTATAAACTAGCTTCATTAAGTTCTTTAGACTGAACGAATCATTAAGCTTCCTTTTGGGTTCTGTATTGTTTAGATGCTAAATAAGCGAGTAATTCATTAACTCTGTCGTTTCTTAGAGATTGGCTAATCTTTTGTGGCAATTTCCTTCTTCTACGTCTAGTAATTCTTTAAAACGTTTCGTGATCAATTAGTATTTGTACAAACCCATATCTTTAAGTGTAATCTATTTTTCAGCCATCGTGAATTCTAATACTGCCTAAATTTGTTCCTTAAACTAATTTTTCGTCAGATGCCAAACAATCGAGCAATGCATTGTAGATTGAGCAACTTTGTGGTTGTTTTGAGTACTTTACTTAATTGGATATAAATAGTATATCATCAATAAAAGTCTTACTAAATAATATTACCTTTAGATAGCCAATAAATTGAATAGTATCCAATTTACCAATATCTTGATAGTTTCCCTCAACTCCACTATATATAGCAGTTAATCGCGCTCTATTCTTAACTACTTGTGCACGTTTAGATTCACCCAGGTAAGGTATCGTTTACCGAAAAGCTATTAGTGACAGAGATAAGTTCAATTAGTCTCGTATTATTTCTCCTTTAATTCACCAAATACGTCACCAATAAATTCCCGATAATTGGTCGCTGAATTTAAGCGAGCCAACTACGTAAATACTTGTCAGTTGAATCGGATTCCACTTTATGTTCCCTCGCTAATTATAAAACACGCTAATTTTAGTTGTGCTTCTTCGCTTCGGATTTTTCCCATCGTTATAAAGAATCGACCAAGGAGGTTGTTAAGATAAGATACCTTTGGCTGGCTTCACTTCTTTGTACTGGCAAGTGACTGAGTTGGGTATTTTTTTAAATAATTATTTGTTTATGATCACAGGCTTAATAATGTTGGAATTATAAGAGTTGGTTTTTTAATAATCAAGAGGTTCAAAATACTATTGTACTAACAAAGGCTCAATCCAGTGAAGAAGTCACAATTGATCGGCTTCTAACGTTTAAGGTTTTTATTTTGGTCTTATATTTAAGTGAAAATAGGTGAGGTGATCAACTGCCTGAACTAAAAACCAGATATTTTTCAAATTTGCCTACTGCTTTTTTTTCTATAAAAATAAAGCAAAGATACACTGAGAGGGTAATATCAGTATTCCTAAATCCATAAAAGTCTGTCTACAGTCAGCCATGAATTAGTTAATCCTCGTTATGACTGTTAGCTACATAATCTAAATAATCTACATAATCTACCATAAAAAAAATCTATGTGAACGTCCTATTTAGGTAATGGGTATAGAGAAATGCCCAAGGATCTAACTTAGTTTTCACAATTGTGGTACTCAGATCACTTAAAGAGAAGAGGGTCATTCTTTAAGGTTTGTGCTGAATAAGCAGCAATTGATTTGCGTCAAATCAAGTCTTGTGATCAGACTGTGCATCCTCTAGAATCAAGAGTGCATCATTAAAGGAGTTACCTTTAGCAGAAAGGATTGTATCGTCTGCGAATAAAGTAAAAGCAGCTCCTACGTTAGACGGATCATTAACGAATAAAATAAATAATACACTTTATGGAACTAATGTACTTCTCTTTATCTGTGACCTCTTTCTTCTAAGTTTGTTGATCAAGAGTTCATAACTTTCATAATTAAGCGCTTTTCATAGATCACAAAGAAGTTCTGTATAGTATTTTACTGGATAAATGAGCCCAAGATTCTGTTAATAAAATTCTTAATATCTAAGGACGTATTTTGGTTTTTTACCAGAAGCAAGCTAATTGGTCGATAGTTAAAGATCTCGTTTTTGTCACCTTTCTTAAATATCGCTATTACCAGAGCCTTTTTTAACATATTAGGGAAACCCTCCTTTGAGAAGCATAAACTGGTCATTTGGTTGGGGAAATTATTACAAAATTTTTAATTGTTTTAATGCAATGATCAACTTAATTGAATCTTATTTTGTTTTTTAACACAAATTAAAATGATGTCAGCGGCATACTAACTTTGACAACAAAATGAATTTGATCTTCAAAGAGTCCATGTTCATTAATAGACTCTGGAACCAAGAGGTGTTTAAATTAAAGGTCTTTGTGAAGTTTAGAAAACCGGTGATCTACCCAATAATTTTCCTATTATCTTGTTTTTCTCACTTCTCACTCTATATGTTCTGAAGAAAGATATAGCGTAACTATAAGTAGATAAAGTTTTAATTTTCTATTAATTTCAAGATTTGATCGTCAAACATAAACTGAGGTAATCAACTGCCTGGACTAAACAGAAAATTCTTTTAGACAGTTGAAATAAATATTTTGCTTCAATGAGAGAGTCAAAAAATTAAAGTGATAAACTACCAGAAATAAGAACATAATCCTACTAATACAAACGAAATAAAAAGCATAATACAAAAAATTGAAAATAAAAATTCTTCTAGATGGGATGATATATCCATTTCCAAGATTCTGCAGGCACTTCCTAATACTGCACCGCTGGTTTTTTCTGAAACAATAACTCAAGTTTCATTTTGGATGTATTTCCTAATGATCCTAAATTGGCCAAGATTTCACCTCTTTTTTTTTTTTTTTTTTTTTTTTTTTTTATTACTGAACTTAAAACAGTTTACAAAACTAATAACAAGTCCTTCATTAGGAATATTTTAACATTTAAATTAAATAGTCAGTTAAGTGTACATGATAATATAAGCTTAGATAAATGAACACTCCATATTTATCCCTTTAACCCACAAATCAACCCCAAAACAAAAAACACCAAAACTATATAAATTTTCTCCAATATAAAAGTTTAGTTTCAATAAAATAGGTCATTTAGACACAGCATTTAATTCCGCCAAATGTTTTTTTAGTTTTTTTATAAACACACTAGTTTTTTTTATATTCACAATAAATGGTGGAAGTTCGTTATAGCACCTTATTGACTGGCTAACTACACCGTTTCTCCGCTTATCAGTCCTTGATCTTGTTAGATAAACACATTGTCTTGCCCTCGTTAAATAATTGTAAAAGTCACTACTCTTATTTAAAGTTACCTTAGTTTTAAGTTCATTATTTATAATTTTTTTTAATAACTTACATCGCTCCAAACTTATTATCTGTTCAACTTTTACAAATTTGTATGTTTTATTTAACTGAGCAGTAGGAAACAACCTAGGTAAATTATAAACGTATTTTATAGCCCGATTTTATAGTCTTTGAAGCTTCTTTACCAGAGTTTTCGTTGTTGATCCCCAAATAGTACCCATGTATTGCATTATACACTGCTCTTTTCATTTCATCAGACAAATAACTCGCACATCTTTTGATAACACCACAAGCACTAGACAGTTTCTTCTGTACATGACAGACGTGATTTTTGTAATTTAATTCTTCATCAATATACAATCCAAGGTATTTGTAGTAGTCAACTTTTTTAATTAGATTATAGTTTATTTTAATGTCTGTTTCACTTATTTTTTTATTTTTATTCCTAAACACCATATATACAGTTTTGTTTACATTTATTTTTAAATTATTTCTTAATAACCATTTGTGATATCTGGCTAGACACACATTTGTTTCCTTGACTAATGTTTTGAGACACTCACCGACAAATAGCAAAACGGTATCATCAGCAAAAGTTATGTATCTACAGTTAAGGGTGGCTTTTGACAGACTGTGCACGTAAATAAGGTAGAGCAGCGGACCTAGGACAGATCCCTGTCGTACACCCATGATAGTCTCTTTGGTTTTACTTTCTTTGTTGTTTACACTTGTATACTGTTTACGTTTCACCAGATAATATTCTATTAATTTATAGGCAACGGTCACTGCCGCCTCCGTATTGCTAGATTTCTGGAATCCATATTGTTGTGGAAAAGTTTTTTCTATAAATTTTATTATCCTTCTTTTGATTAGTTTCTCGGCAATTTTAGATAGTGCTGAAATAAGAGCTATAGGCCTTTTATTTGTTGGTTCATATTGATTTCCTGCTTTATGAATGGGTATGATTTTTGTTACCTTTAAACACTCTGGATAACATCCATTACTAAGCATCTCATTCAACAAGCGAACCAGGATAGGTATTACCAAGGTCTTTACATTTATTATATCAGAGGTTGTAATTTCATCACTCCCAGGAGCTACATTTCTTTTTTAGTTCATTTATAATTTCATTGATTTCTTCATCTGTACATGGTGTTAAAAAGATAGTTTTGTCTTGAGTCTCCTCCTCAAATATAAAAGCAGCTCCTACGTTAGACGGATCATTAACGAATAAAATAAATAATACACTTTATGGAACTAATGCACTTCTCTTTATCCAATGTCCAATCCTACGGCTATTCTTTCTTGTTCAACTTTTTTCCCTATTTCATTTCCAACGTTTAGAAAGTAATCATTTAAGGTATCAGCAATTTCCTGGCTATCATATATTTTTTCATTATTTACTTGTATATATTTAATATCATTGTTCTCACTTCTATTATATTTATTGTGTATAGTATTATTTATGACCTGCCATGTTTTTCTTTTATCTCTACTTGCCTGTTCAATCTGGTCATTTACAAATTTATTTTTTAATTTTTTTCTGAGGGATTCATACTGATTTTTCAAGTTTCTAAATTCCTCCTTTATATTTATGTTGTTAGGATTTCTTTGTGCTTGTACGTATATTTTATCTCTCTGCTTAACTAATCATAGAAATTCTTCATTGATCCAACATTTATTTCTATCCTTTATTGTTTTTATTACAGTTGATTCTTTTTGGACTTCTTGTATTATTTTAATTAATGTTTCAAAATTATTTATTTCACTATTTTCTATTTTTTCTGTTAATAATATTTTAAAACGCTCAGACTTTTTGCTTTTGCGTATTATTTGTTGCTGCCATGTCAAGCTCTATTTTTTTGTATTTTGTGATCCGTCATGGTATGCATGAAGTATTCGACATTGCTATTTAAATTTAATATGTTGGTTATAGTGTGATCAATGAGTGTTGCAGTATATACAGTTTCTCTTGTTGCTTCTGTACGGTTGATAAACTCAAAAGCATTGCCAATTACCATGGTCTCATAATCCTTTTTTAAGTCACTGTCACCGAAAAGGTTAATGTTCATATCACCCACTATTATTGTCTTCTCTTTAACATCATTCATTATTTGATCCAGATCATTGATGAACAATCTAGCGTCGGATGAGGGGGGACGATAAACACTAATTATTTTAATTTTAGGATTTACTAATTTTATTGTCAACCAGTCACAGCCATTCAAGGATTTATTTATTTCTACCTCATAATTTATGTTTGATTTAATATAAACCGTTATAACTCCAACCCTTTTTTCTCTACAATTATGTTCTGGTTTATATCCGTTAAGGTTGTAAAAGTGAACTTCATTTTCATAAATCCAGTTCTCGGTGAATACTAATACATCTGGTTCCATATGTAATTTGACTAATGCTTCTATCTCCTCAAGTTTATTTCTAAGGCTTCTGATGTTTACATAGAGAATTTTTAAACCAAGTTCTGTAGACCAAGTAATTACATCTTTCTTATATTATATACATACATAGTACTTTTGTACGTAAATAAATCTATTTACATTTTTAAGTCCTCTTTACAAAATATTCTTATTGGTTTGTCAACATCACTTTTTTTGATAAATATCTTACCATTGGTATATTTGTATCAACGGTGATATTGAATCTCCCTTTAACTGTCGACCAGTTTCCCTTTTATCAACAATTTCACAAATTTATAAATAACTTGTCAAGGATCAGATGATGAATTTTTTCATGAAAAATCAAGCTTTGGCAACATCAAAATTTGGCTTCCAAAACGATCTAAGTACCAACGATGCAATTTTTTTATTTTTAACACAGCTGTATCTCTATGCCTCATTGATTTTACTAAGGCTTTCGATTGTGTTGATAAACTGGGAATTTTATGAATTTCGTGGTATTTTCTTCAGATGGCTTGGACCATATCTCTTTGATAGATCACAGATAGTGGTATTACAAAATAGTACTTTAAAAGTTCAACCTGAGGTATGCCTGAAGGTTCTGTCTTGTAACCTTTATTGTTTTTTTGTTAATTTTTGTCCCTGAAAAGATCCCTGGAAAATTCATTATATTTACTGATGATACCACTGTCTTGTGGAACAAATTAAAGGAAGATCCATTATTATTATATCTTATTAGATTATCTGCTCGCACGTGAGTATTCTTGGAGATTGGTGTAAAACTAACTTGCTGACCCTCAATGTTTCTAAGATCATTATACAGTAAGAAATAATTCTTTAATATTATTCGATTCGCAATATAAATTTAAAAAAGAAGTAAAGCGCTTAGTGCTAGGGAAGCCATACTATAAATTGCTAGGGTATTTAGAGGATAATTTTGAGCTTTACCCTTATTTTTATTATTTTGTAATTTTTTTGTTTAATTGTTTGCATTTTACAATTATTATTATTCCAGGTAATTGAGGTTCATTTTTTACTTAAATAAAAATATAAAATTGTGGTGACTTATGCCTGAAATAAATACAATAATTTGTTAATATTTTGCAAATATCGCAACTAATTTGAAAATCTTGTATATCCTAAAGATCTTCTTATATTTCATCATATTAAACATGTAATTTTTAGCGGTTTTTCTAGGTTTTCGTATTACTCTGAAATTCTAATTTAATCAAAAAATTCATATATTTTTCCAGCCACCTTCCTCCTGACACCATCTTAAAAAACGTATTATTTCAATAGTTTTTTCATCTTACATGGCTAATTTGTTTCTAATTACTCCGCTGGTTAAAGACATATGCTTATAATATACCACAAAGTTTTTCAATATAATAAAAAAGGTCCATCTTAACCAATTAGTATCTTTAAGTCTAGGCATCGTCTGACACCAGCGCTCGTTCAGATCATTAGCCAGAAAGACATGTGTCTTTCAAGGAACTTTAAGCGCATCTTGTATGCAAATACCGTGCATTCCTGAAACCATCTGAAACTGAAATTTAATAGTCAACGACTCGATCTCCCGTTTTCAGTGTTTAACATCGAATATTTCTTGGGGTTTTATTGCCGGCAGAGTGACAACTCTTCATTAATTCTCCGCTGAAACAAGTCATATTTAGTTTGTTTGGCGGGATATCTTTATTTTTGTCGTTGCGCTGATGGCGTTTATATGTTTTGTGTCATAACAAGGCTTCTGGAACGTCTTTTATGCTGTTTTATGTTTGTTTTTTTGTTAATGTCTTCTTATACTATATTTTTGAAAGTATGATTTTTTTTTGTTTTTTTTTTTTAATTCCTAGAAACGCGTGCAAATAAATTCATAACATGCAGCAAATATAGGGCCAATTTATTAATATTAATTGATATTCGTATCCACTTTAATTATGCATAATTAAGAAGAAAATTAGTCTTAGTTGTGTGGCACAAGCTGTCTGAAAAAAACTTCGATAAATAAACAATTAAAAGTGTCTTTCTTTAGACGCACTCAAAAAATGGAAATTCCTTAACTTTGGAAGCTGATTGTAACGCCGCATTTCTGTACTCTCAACTTATTGTCATTTTCATAAAATTTAGATCATCATCTTTTAGAGTTTTATTTAGATCAAATGATATAGAATATTTTTGTGATCTATGGGTTTTTACGTTTCATAGTACCCAAAATTTACGATCTTTCTATTGGTGATCAACTCTTAAAGTTTTAAAAGATCGTATCTGGTTGCCAAATCCTCTGAATCATTAGGGTTTTTTCAAATTTTATCATTAAAATGGTGTACTCTTTAACGCTCTCTTTCTCGCAACTACTATTGATTATTTGTGTACGAATTTAAATAGTGTGTCATAATCTGGTATTTCTGACCATGAAGCCATTCTCGCTAGGATTTCATTCAACACTGAATTTCCTTCATCTCATTATATAGGAAGAATTTTCAGCAGAGCAAATTTCAATGCTTTTTCTTCTACTACAGCTTTGGTTAATTGGAATGCAGTTGAAATGGCTCCTGACCCGTTTACTTTGTTATTTCATGTACTATGTGACAAGATCAATCAGTTTTTTCCTTAAAAGAGGCTTAAAATAAAAAATAGAAAGCCATGGGTCACAGCAGGCCTCAGAACTTCAGCTAAAAACCTCCGTTTTTTGGCTAAGTTGTGCAAGTATACAACTAATGCAAACATTATTCTTTATCATCAGAAATATCGTAGTCTATACAGAAAGACGATAAAAGCAGCAAATGTTAAATATTACAGTGACCGCTTGAATGTGTCCTCAAATAGGCAGAGAGAATGTTGGTCAATTATAAATGACTTCAGGCATTCTCACAAGAAAGTTTCAGAACCAGAAGTAAGACCAAATAGTTTAAATGATTATTACTGTAATATTCCTCATTTATTGCTCAAGGATGTGAATACTAATATTGATTCATTGCATTATATTTAACAAGTGTCAGTTCAAAATTCTTTTTTCTTTTATCCTGTTAGCCTTACTGACATTAAAGATGCAATTAAAAGCTTAAAAAACCATAAATCAGCTGGAGCTGATGGAATATCATCAAAATTACTACTCCTTTTGCCTGACTAAGCATTGAGTGCCTTAGCTTCTGTCATAAACAATTCCTTTCATAATGGCATCTTTCTAACATGTTTGAAAGAGACAGTGGTTATCCTTCTTTAAAAGGGTTGAGATTTGACTGAGCCTTGTAATTTCCGTCCAATTTCTATATTGTCTAGGGTAGACAATATAGAAATTGGACTATCTATTAGACTAAATTGAAACTATCTTGGAGAGGGTCTCCAAGATAGTTGAAAAACTTGCAAAAATCAGAATTTTGTCTTTTTTGCAACATAATTGCATTTTATCTGCAAATCAGTTTGGATTTCAAATGGAAAAAGGGACTCATGACGCTGTTTTCGGCTTTTTCGAGAATGTCTATCTGTGTCCTTAAATTTTGGAGAGTCCGCGGCGGCAGTGTTTTGCGATTAATCCAAGGCATTTGCTTGTATACTGCTGTCTAAGCTCAATAATTATGGCTTTAGAGGTGTGGCATTGCAATGGCTGGAATCCTATCTGTCTAATCGTACCCAAAGAGTTACAGTATCTGGATGTTTATCCGATTCCAGATCCCTTAAAACTGGAGTTCCTCAGGGTTCAGTGTTAGGACTACTATTATTTTTGCTCTATGTAAATGATTTGTGTTCTTTAAAACTGCAGGGCAAAGTGGTTCAGTTTGCTGATGATACCACCATTTTATGGAATCATAGAGATTCTGATAATGTTAGAGCCCAGGTTTTAAAGGATCTTGAGTGGTGTGCTGCAAACAGGCTTGTATGTAATGTGGGCAAAACCCTTATTATCGAATTTAAGTGTGACGTTCAGGGCCGTATGTTTAGTGAAAACTCCTCCTTGCAATACAAAGAAAGCTGTAAGTTCCTTGGTATTACCATTGATGGTCACCTTCACCAAGAACTCACTTATATACCTTAGCAAAAAAATTTACAACCATGTTCCTCTATGTATCAGACAAATTTCAGAAGTTAAGAAATTCAAAAAGAAATTAAAATCACTTTTATTATCCAGGGCATATTATAGCCTTGACGATTTTTTTAATGATAACATTTGACCTGTGCTCAGACATCATTTTAGTGTTTTAGTTTTGTTTCCTATTAAATATTTTAATTTACTTCCTCTAAATTCTGTTTTATTGACAGCTTTACTTATTTGTTAATCAAATTTATCAAAAAGATGCTTTTTTTTTCAATCTGTTTTGTTATAATTAAGTTTGGTAATGTGTGTAAATTTTATAGCAAAATGTTTTAGATGTTATGTTTGTTTGAAATTTGAAATATAAAGTGAATTCAAAAGTTTTTAGTTTTTAGGATGCTTGTACACTAGATTTTGTTTTGTTTTACGTAATATAGCACATTTTTATTTAAATGCAGTAATATCTAAATTTGTTGTGTAAGCCCACAATTTCCAGAGGATCCGAGTAGTATTTGAATGAAAAGAATTCAGTAGGAATAAAAATTAAAGCGTAAAAAAAGAAAAAAGTAAAAAAAAAACTGGAAACATTAAAGCGAAATTAAAAACTGAACTTAACTTCCAATCTAAACTGCATCAAAAATCTAAAAAAGGAAAAAAAAACATTAAAAACTATCAAAGAAAAAGAAAAAAAAATGTAATCTGACTAGACTGGAATATGGTTAACAAGTTCAATTATCAACTTTGTATCTCGATCTAATAAGCAGTAATAAATAAAATATATTTTTGGTGCAAAATAACAAAAACCTAAATTTTCAGCTGATCCAAATAGCACGAAAAAGATTAAAGGGGATAATAAAATAGGAACGAAAATGTTTGAATCTGTATTTCCTACACAATCGATATCCTAGCATCGAATGGAATAAATAAATGGAATTAGGAATGGTAACAAAATTATATCTTTTTCTATGCAATTACGTAAAATACAAGAGAAAAACCTAATTTCCAGATTGTCCAAAGAGTACCTACTGAATAAAAAGAATAAGGTAGAAAAAAATGTATGCCTGACAGAGTAAAAATATAATAAAAACTTAAAAGATTAAAGCAACATTGGAAAACTGGTTCTGGCTTAAATAATATAAAAATCTGAAAAACTAAACAGAATTTTAAAATATAAACTACAATAGTTATGTTCCGGCAAACATTCCAAGGAACAAACCATATAATATTATCACTAATATATGTTTATTCAACGTTTCCTTAGTAAATTTTTGGTATATTTATCAAACATATATGGTCAAGGTATATTTATTAAACTGTTGAATATACGTGTATTATATACGATTCTGTTGACAAAAGGGAAAAAAATTCGGCAATTTAAAATAATTGTAACGGGATTTGCATATTTAGTTCTTAAACTCGATTACTACATCTCAAATATTTAATAAAATTTTTCTGAAATATCATTGTTTTTGGTCCATATTATCCAATCTACTAATGCTGCTTTTTTACTAAATATTTATCAATAAAATTTAATCCAATTTAAATAAACAATTTTAATAAATTAAATATTGAATATATATATTTTCTGCAAAAACATTGTTTTTTATTAACACAACCCTAACCCCCCCGCCCACCCCAAACATTTCCCCAGTAAGAAATTTTTTTGAAAAATCATTGTTTTCGTCCATAATATCCAATCTAATAGCAGTGTTTTTTAAATATTTAATAATATACATATATAAATATTTATATAATATTTAAATAAACACACTCTGTTATTAGATTAGATATTAATAACGAAACCAGCCGTTATTCATGAGTATTATTTTGGAAAACAATGATTTTTAAAAACATTTTCTTACTGGTAAGTTGTGTGCGGTGGGTGGGGGGTAAGGGTAGGTTAACAAAAAATAGTTTTTTTGGCAGAAACTAATTGCGTAAGAAAAAATGCTTCTTTACTAAATTAAAGGAAATTAAAAATACTATAGTTTTTGTATCTATACTTTTCTCACATAATCTTAAGATTTTCGAGTAAAACGTGAAAAAACCCTATTATATTTTTCCAAATCGTACTGCTTTGTAAAATGCAGTAGCTGCGCCATTTTTTTATCGCAAACAAGTGAAAATTCATTTTTTTAAGATAAGTCATTAAAGTTTGAAAAAATTCCTTTTTTTTGCTCTAGACTATAAATATACGAAATAAAATATACAAATGAATAAAATTTAAGAATCCAAATTTGATCAAAACTAAAGAAAGATTTAAAAAACCAAAATATATTTTAGAAAAATGCAGTGGTGTACTTTTTTTATTAAATAACATTTACGATAAATCCCTCCCTTATGGATGCCATTACTCAAAATAAATTTTTCCTTTGTACGTCAAAAAATGATGATGCATAAAATACATCTGCAAATTAAAAAAATAATCTACAGTAGTATTTAAAAAAAGAATCTTATTTCATTAAACATGCACCCATATCACAGATCGATGATCTAGGGTACTGTTCAGATCTGACCCCCATTGACTACAGAGTGCTGAAGCTGCAGAGATTTGGCATCATGTTGATAAATAAAGTTGATGTATAATAAAAAACAAATTTTATTGATTATTGACGTATTATGATATAGATCATCCCTTAAGTACAAAAAAACCGAATAACGTTTTATATAAATTTTTTAAAAAATCTATTTAAACCACCACATGTCTAATTCCAACTAAAAGACCTTTCTAATATGCCATCACCTAGGCATCATTAACGTATCCGTGGCTAATAGTTTTACACCGCTAACTGTCAAAATAACATATTAATCAGTTGTCAAGAGAGAGATTCATCCGGCGGTTCTCGCGTAAAAGGTGTATTTTTGGCTTAAGAGGCAATTGCTACGCCTCATTAATAATCCCTCTTAATAAGGTGTTTGATGGGAAAGACTCTTAAAAGTACTGGGGGAGTATTGACTTTTTTAGAAGTGTTCCTAAGTGGAACTAAGACAAAAATATGTTTCAATGATATTTTTAAAATATTCGGATGTGCAAGGTTTTTATGTGCTGCTGATAATATGACTGATATGTTCTTCGTAAATTAAAACCGTTTGTAAATTTCCCTTTTAAGAGGTCCTACGGTGGATGTTTCATTGTACAAAAAGGGAAAGCGCCTCTTATCTCTTCTCCCTAATAACGTTATAACAAGTGGCCCAAAAACGGAAATTACACAAACTATTTTCCAAATAGTCCCACTCCGCTTTTCTGTGTGTGTGTTTCAGGAGCGGCAGAACGACGATAACGGCGCTATTTCCTTTTCGTTTTACAACACGTTTTCGGTATGGAACAACGAACAGTCCGCGCTATGGAAAATCAAAATAAAGTGGAAACGACTTGAAGTAAACCGACATGTTCGTTTTGGAAATAATATGTTATATACAGTAAACGGCAGAAATATCGAACAAATTCAATAAAAAATAAATGGCCTGCAAGATTCCCAGATCTTACGCCCCTGGATTTTTTTTCTTTGGGGGGTATTTAAAATCAAAAGGTTATAAAGAGAAAGCGCGCAATCTTTAAAATTAGACATGAAATTAGTCAAGTTAATAAAAATACTCTTGGCAATGTTTTGGATGAGTTTTTAAATGGACTAGCATTTTCCCAAGAAGTGAATGGTGGGCATTTTGAACACTCAATAAAATAATTAAAATATTTAACTCTTTTAGTTTCATTTATAATTTTACGTACATATAACGTACAAGAATAGACAACTGAAATTCGTTTTTATCTGTTTTCAGTAGAATAACTTTTAGAGGCTTTTAAATTCATAAAAACAGCAATTTTCAAAACCGCGTGACTTAAAAACAGTTGATTAAAAGTATAGTTTCATTTAAAACAAGAAAGTTGCTATTAACAACGGCTATAATACAAAGTATACAAAATTTTTCTTAAAAAAAATTCGCAACCAAAAATATTAATCGACGCGACGTGTGCGAGCGTTTTTTCGAATATGCCCTTATTTATTTTTTATTAAATTTGTTCCATATTTTTGCCCCTCACTGTATATTATACGAACTATAATTTCAAAATGTTATAGTTCATATTAAACCAGTTGCAGAATAGCGTGATCGAAACAAACAAACGTTTTTTTATTTATTTTTTTACTGATCTCTGTTTGCTTTTATATTTTTTCACTTTCAAAAAGTTTTATATTTTTATTATAAAATAAATAAAATTATTATAATGTTACATTAATTAAATATTTTCTATTCATTTAGAATTAGAAAATTAAGGTTTTAGATAAATTTAATTTACTATTGGTTGCTAACTTAATTTATTTTGTTTTTATTTATAATTCAATAATGACATATTAGACGTTTTATTTAAAAAAAAAACAATTTTTGATTATTTCTAAAGACTATGGTATTTGCTGAAAGGAAGTTTATACATATATAATATATTTCCTTTTATTTAACAGAAATATTGATATACATTTTTTATACAAAAAAATTGTTTATTTCTTGATGATTTTAGTACAGGAAATTTAATTTATTTAGACTATATACAAGATAAGATGAAAAAGTCTTCAAACACTTCTGTTTAATTTTTTTTTTATATTTTGTTTTTTTTAGTAAATATACGCTATTTATCAGAAATACTGATTTATTTTTATGTAATACTATAAAAAAAAATATTTTTTGTCTATTTTTGTTCAAGAATTTAAATTTTAATATTTTTATATAACTGGAAATTCTAGGAAATTTTTTTCTTTTAACAAAATAAAAAATATAGTATAAATAATATAGTAAATATATATAATAAATATCTTAATTAAAAAAAAAACCTTTTTAGTAACTGATTTATTTTTTAATATTATGTTAATTGCTAAGTAAATATTTATATAAAAGACATATATTTTTTTTATAGAAATACAGATTTAATTTTTTTATAATTTTTCCCAATTTAATTTAAAATACAGGGTGTCCCAAAATTAGTGGACGAAATGCGAACCCTGTATTCTTTGGTCAAAAATAACCTCTTTTTTTCCTATAAACATATATCGGCAAACGCCCCCCAAGGGAGCTACGCCCCTTTTAAAGGGGGCACCTGAAGATGGTTTTTTCCACTTATTTTCGAAACGGGTAAATATAAAAATTTTAAATTTTGGTATTCTCCCAATTTTAATATGCTGAATTTAGTTGTTAGTTGTTTGGGGGGCGTTTGCCGATAAATGTATATAGGAAAAAGTGAGGTTATTTTTGACCAAAGAATACAGGGTTCGCGTTTCGTCCACTAATTTTGGGACACCCTGTATAACAACTGTTAATAACAAATTTAATTTTAATTAAGTTTTTTAATACAATGCTATTAATTGCTAATTGGATTATTTTGCAAATAAAAACATAAGAAGAATAGGTTTTTCCTAAACAAAAATGATTTATTTACTTTTTTTAAATATTCTATTAATTGCATGTTTATATAAATTATCTTATGTTTGTTTTTAATTAATGAATGTACTGATTAATTTATTTATATTATTATAAAAACAAAATGCTTGATAATTTTTGATAAGGAATTGGAATTTTAACAATAATTAATTAAAATCATTGTGAGTTTGTAAATTGTTTTTAATGTTTTTATTAATCAATCAATTTAAAAAAAGTTGAAAAAAGAAAGAAAGTTAAAACGAACTTCTTTGAGAAATTCGCCTTACTAATTTTTTTAATGTAGAATTAATTACTAAATGCATGTTTATATAAGTTAAATTTCTTTTTATTTATTAGAAATACTGATTTATTTCAATTATATTTGTTCCAGAATTTTAATTTTAACTATGATAATTCAAATTTTATCTAACTAGAAATTTTTACAAAGATCTGTTTTTTAAATTTAATCAAAAAATATACTTATTTTACACAAATTATATGAATTTTAATTGAAAGAAAATATTAACTTCTTTATAATATTAATATAGATTGATGATGTATTTTTAAGGTATTTTTATACGGGAATTTTTATTTTAACTGCAAATGTTTAGATCTTTTGTTTAGTTTAAAAGTTTTATTAATTTTGACAAAGAAAAATCGCAAACATAATAACAACCGGATTAAATTTTTTTAAAAATCACTTTTGCTAGATTTTGTAATACAATTTTTTTTTAAAGTTTTATAGGTGGTAGGTCTATAAAATTTATTTGTTATTTATTTGTTCAAATAAAAATTATATTTTAATTGATAGTTTCAACATATTAAATAAGACTACTAAAAATTTTTTAAATATCATTATCATTTGTAAAACCAATGAAATCTGCAAGAATTTTACATGTAAAAAATAAATATGACATATTGCAGAAATATTTCGGTAGAACATTATTTCAGAAATATCTGTTCAAACGACAAGACTTTTTCTGCACTCTCTTATTGTTGAAGCACAATAAATTCCTTACAAATATTCACAATTTCTTTCAAACTACTTAATAATCATCAATAATTCATGATAAAACATGAAATATCCAGTTCAACCTACAAACGGTTTATCAAAAGCGATGAAAACATTCGGGAGTCTCATCAAAAATTATGACGTTTTGGGGTAAATGGTTTATTTACCCGCGTTTATCTTGGAACATTCAATTCAATTATGTACGTTGTGTGTGTGTGTATGAGCTTATGATGGGGGGCGAATAATGGGCTCTGGGGTAAAATTGTTATAACCCTCTGATTTATAGTTATGGCATGCGTGTTTAGTTACTCCTTTAATAAAGGAATTTGCATTTGATTTGCTAATAATAATTTTAATTCGAAGTGTCGGCGTCCTGTTATGAACTCGATAAATATAATATACCCAAATAGATTATTTAATAATTTGTTGTTTTTAATTTCAGAAGAAAATTAAAAAAAAATATTCCTGTTTCAACACAGGTTTGCATACTATTTGGATTTTTTTTTTGATTAAGAAGCATCGCTCTCTAACTTTTTTTTGTTATGGTTTATTTAAATACTCTTCTTGAGTAGTGACGGACTACTTCAATTTCTTCAAAAAACCAACAGTAAAGACCTAAACACAAAATAGGCAACCTTTGACAATATTGCAGCATAAACATGGCAAAAATCTCTGTCTTATTACTCTGATCATTCATCTGAGTGGCTTGATGATGAAGATATAAATGTTGAATTGAAAAAAAATCGTTGAGGAATATGAGAAAGCAGAAAGATTCTCTGTGTATAATTTCAAGCCTTACCTTGACTCAATGGCTTTATATCCATGGGATAAAATAAAAAAATTGTGAAAAAAGTGCCTAAAATATATCCCAAAAGACCCCTAGGCTAGCAACTGATCAGACAAGGGATTTTTGAAGTTTCTGGAAATGAAGGAATTGCTTCGTAAAAGCCCTGGTATACAAGAAATAGACCGACAACTTGGAATAAATCAAAATGGCTTTAAGTATTAGAAAAAAAATTGAAAATTACCCCAAAAAAACTGGAATTTTCAATTAATCTACTGTAAAAGTGTGACAGAAACAAGATGATTTTGACAAAATCGCCTGGAAACCGTAAAGAATTATTTCAAATATCAAGAATAATGTAGTAAATTACCCCGAAATCCTGAAATTCCACCTCGAAATGCGGGATTTGTTGACATTAAACGTTTCAATTAGAAATTATTGATGTGGTGCTCTGGAGTTAGCAACAATTTTAAGGATATTGTTCTCTTACTATTATTAGAAAGATTTTCTGATTCAGCTACATTTTCAAACTAGCTGCACCAGTCTTGCGGTAAAATAGATCAATCACTAACAAATATTTTAGAATATTCATAGAATGTTTGGTAAGTTCTATATGAACATTTGGTAAGTGTTCTAACGTATTAAAGGAATTATAAATAATTTGTCATATTTTTCGGCAATATCAATAATCATTAATTGTATTCCATTCATTTATTAAAAGCAATACCTTAAAAAGAAAAATTAATTAAGACTTGTAAAAAATAGATCATAAAATAATTATAAAATTATTCATTCCCAATTTTTGGCAACCACCCCAGCCACAAATTTCAATTCAGTTACAATACTCTTGCGGGGACACAAATCAATCCCTAAATGTTGAATGAGATATACTATTTAGTGTGATTTCCAAGAAATGGATAATTAAGGCATTACAAATTAAGTAATTAATAAATTATGTTCAATTATTGGCAACCATACCGACCACAATTACACCACAAATCGATGAATTAGTCAATCCAGGTTGCGACAATCTTGCGATCTAATTTGCACGGTCGAGCGGCCGTTAAACGTTTTTAATTAGAGGAACTTTACAAGGACCTCGACTCGTGCCAAATGTGCACATACTTCGGCCGGGATTCATGACACACGTCTGGATTCCTCCTCGCTATTTTTGACCATTTTAAAGTTTATTGTATCAACTCGTATTGAGCAAACAACGCCGGCAGTGGTATCAGTGAAAGTTGCGAAGTGCGGAGTTCAGCGGGAAACTTCGTATTTAAGTTAGAGTCAAGTGCTTTTGAAGTGCGAGTCGTGTTAAGTTATGGTAATCTAAAATGGATTCATGGGGACAGCTGGATTTTACTGCGGCGGTGGTCGTCAGGGACGATTTGAATACCAGCTTTAGGAGATCTAGGAAAACTGTAAGTAGAATTGAAAGTCTACAGTTTAAGAGAACGTGTACCAGCACACACTCAATATCAGTAATTCCTGCAATTGAATTTAATTATCTAACTAAGATTTGAATACACTTAAGTTCCTAATAGTTGCCTGACTTTTTCCATCAACATATTACATTTTATATTCAAGTGAATTCACTCCTTCGTAGTAGCAGCATACTTCTTCAAGAATTCATTATTTTTATATCACATCAATGGCCTATCCAATGCCAATGAATGTGTTATCTTTTATCATGGTATCTGGAAACACTCTTGAAAAAATTACTGTGAGTAATCTAGATTTACATCTCTCTTGAATATTTAGATACGTTATTTACTTTTTGTTTATTAACCTCGTTCGTATATCTAGATCAGTTAATTTATTTAGAATGTTTCGTTCTGGTATTTCTGGTGTCCAGCATTTTGTCAATTCTCCTAAAGATTATTCAGAGTATCCGAGAGCTTCAGTTTTTTTCTTTTTTAGCATAATTTTTTCTCATAATCAGCTTTTGTACTTTAACGTGTTTTTTATAATGTTGTTCTATAAGTTATTAATTTGTTTGCTTAGGAAATTTATTTCTTTTCCTCACATCGCTTTGACACGTGCAGTTACTTCGATCCTATGATGGCTTTATTTATTCTAATGAACTTTCAAGAAATTGCCATTATTGAAAAACAATAGGAAGAATGTCAAGAATGCATCAATTAAGACTTTAACAAGTCGACTTCAATGAAGTTTTAAGAAGCCAAATTAAGATTAAGGTAAAATATAGGAAAAGACCATAAACAAGAAATAAAGAAAAATCAGAAGAAAGATACTGACAAAAATTGTTACTGTTCCTAAGAGTCTGCTGAAAACAAATAGAATAGTAAATCAAACTTTTTCATTATCTTTATTCCAGAAATTTTAATGATTTTTCCATTCCTTTTTAAATATCATTTTTTACATCTTTCATTAGTTACTGGAAGTACCTTTGCATATTATTCCCAGTATTTAACATTATTTTTCTAATATTTTCACAGGTGTTGAAAGTGATGTTTTATGTACTTCAGGTGAATCAACATGACTTTTCATGTATTTAAAGCCTTTGACGTATAGTTTTACGTCTTTTTTATGTGACGTAAAATGATTTTTTAGTTTTTCGAAGCATATTATGTCCAAAAATGCTTCTTGTAGAGTAAAACTTTGCCGTTTTTAAAAAAAACTTATTTTTTCATTGTATTCAGAAAAAACACTGGAAGTGCGATTTTAAAAATTAAATTTAGGGTTAATTTCTTGGGGGTAAATTACTCAGTTACTAGTTTTTAGTTACTACGTACTAGTTTTAAAAATAATTTTAGGCAAAGCAGTGTTTGCAATTTTAACGCATTTTCACGCAAAGGTGACAAATTAAATCATGCACCAAACTATATAAAAATTTACGTCAAATCCCTGGAATAATATGAAAAATTATTAGAAATGCTTGAAAGATCATTTAAAATCCCTGAAATATACATCAGATAATATTGAAATTCCAGGCTGTTGAAATAGTTTTTATACAAATATATAAAAGGTATTTAAAGTAATTTTTAATTTAATCACAGCCATTTGACGTAATTGTTATATCTTTTGGTAATTTAAAATAATTTGTCATATTAGCCTTAGGCTTTTGGAGTACCTTTCAACTTTCTCGTAATATATGACAAATCAAATTTAAAATCACTGGAATACAGACAAAGTTGATATTTCAAACTTAATTTTTTTATATATTTCAGGCATTTTACGTAATTTTTTATATTTTTCCAAGCATATGACGTAAATTTTTATTTAATTCTCTATTTTATTCCAGGCATCTGACGTAATTATTTACGTCTTTTGGTAACTTTAAATAACTTTTTATATATTTCAAGGTTTTAGGGGTAGGTTTTAATTTCCTTGAAATAAGATGAAAAATCATTCGAAATTCGTGGAATACGTACTCTACGAAATTGGTATTCCAGGATTTTAAAGTCACTTTTCCAATAGTTCAGACATTTCATGTAATTTTTTAATTTATCTCAGGAATTTGACGTAAAATTTTATATAATTTTGCATCTGACGTAATTTTTGCATGTCTTTTTTGAAGTAGGTTTTTATTTTCCTGGATTAAATAAGAAATTAAATTGAAAGTCCTTGAAACACAGATAATATTAATATTCCAGGTTTGTGGATTAATTTTTTATATACTTTAGGTATTTGACGTAATTTTTTATTTTATTTCAAGCAAATATAACGTAATTTTTTTAAACTTTTTATTTTGTTCGAGCATCTGACGTTATTTTTTTATGTCTTCTAATCATTTGAATTTGGTTTTTAATAAATAAGATAAAAATCATTGGAAATCCCTGAAATAGAGATAATATTAATATTCCAGGCTTTAAGAGTAATTTTAATAAAGATAATATTTCAGATCTTTGAAATATTTTTTTATTTTATCCCAGGCATTTGATATACACTTTTATTTAATTTGGAAACTAACGTTATGTTTTTTTTGGTAATTTCAAATAATTTTTTATCTCTTCCAGGCTTTCCAAGTAATTTTTAATTTTCTTGGAATATATAAAAAAATCGTTTCAGATCAATACAGACAAAATTGATATTTCAAGTTTTTAGAGCAATTGTTCTTATATTTCAGGCATTTGCGATAAAGATTTGTTGAGATTGTTATTTTATTTCAGACATCTAACGTAATTTTTTCTTATCTCTTTATATTTTAATAATTTCAATAATTTTTCTAATATTCCAGGCTTTGGAATAAGTTTCCACTTCCTTGGAATCATGAAATCATGAAAACACCCAAAAAGTTATGTCAATTGTATGGAATAAAGTTAACGTCAAATGTTGGGATTAACATGAAAAATTATTTGGATTGCCTGAAAGTCAGCGAAAATGAGCCATTTAAGATTTACGTTGGATTCGTGAAATCATATCTAAAAATTAATTAAAATATTCGTAAAATGCCTGGAATAAAATAAAAAATTGCTTTAAATGCCTGAAAGTCATAAAAAATTATTTAAAATTCGTGGAATACAGATATTGTTAATATTATTATCTTAAAAAATTATGTTTTAAACATTTCATTTGAAGTAAATTTTAATTTTACTCCAGGCATTTGTTGAGATAAATGTTTATTAATTTTTAACCTTATTTTAAGTATCTGTCATAATTCTATAATTATTTATATCTTTTGGTAATGTGAAATATTTTCTCTTTATTTCAGACTTTTGGAGTAAGTTTAAATTTATATACTTGGGATATATAGAAAGTTATTTAAAATCACCAAAACCTAAAAAGTTACGTTAAATGATTTAAATAAAATAAAAATGAGTTCAAAAGCCTGGAATGTATGAAAAAGTACAACGAATACTTTAGGCTTTTGAATTAAGTTATCGTTTTATTCCAGGCGTTTATTGACATAATTTTTTACATCATCCAGACATGATTTGAGTTTATTTCTACAGTTTTTAGTGCTATGACATTATAGGTATAATTAAAAAAATATATATATATATCTTAAAGAAAAGAGGAGTCACTAACGCACTAACTCACCACATAAAAACATCACAATTGCTAATTTATGGATAAAGGAATCGTCAGTAAACCATTGACGATTATCTGATAATAATTATCTATAAAGATCAAATGCTTACCATAGATACCAAAAAGAATAGATAAGTTGCCTTTTTGAACGTCTTAGCGAAGGAAAAGTGGTCTCAACTTATTTTGAACTGCGATATTGGATAGTCATTACTATCCTGAACTAAAAGCTTCTATTTGGTTGTGCTCAAACTGTCAAGCTTACTCTACTAATCAAAATCTTCAAAATACCAAACGAATCAACTTTCAATTAAACAATTACGAAATTTCTGAAAGTCTAATTAATCATTTGATTGTCTTTGAAAGTGAGATCCAATTCTACTTGCAAATAGCAATCAAAATGTCTGGGTGACTCAGTTTTGTGAGACCAAATAACAATAGTGCCATAAAACCAGAAAAAATGAGAGAAAAACTAGGCATGAACCAAAAAACCTGAAGTATATGCACCTGAAGCACCAGTAAAATCTTCAGAAATTTCAACTGATGATACAGAAGAATAATCATTACTATTATCTTAATCTGGATTATTTACGTTTCATACAGATCCCAGAGCTGCATGTGGAGGACATTCCAAAAATACCCCGCTGTCAAAACGCCGACCGTTTACCAAAACGTTTATTAACGGTATTTATAGAACGACGCGGAACGCTACTAGAGCAACGGGCTATTCCAAAAATCTGGCACGTTACGTAAAAAACCAGTCTACGAAGTATTTTACTAAAGTTCGGTGTTTTGTGAGACAAAAACAAACAAAAAAAAAGAAAATTGCTTGAAGATGGACGTGTGTCCTGACGTGTGGGGACAGTTGGCCCTCGAAGCTTCGCAGGTTTATCTTACAGAAGGGACTGGAGCCAGGAGTCCTTTTGCTGGAACGGTATTTTTCCATTTTTATTTGTTATTAAGACATTAGGGGTCAATATGAATGGGGAATTAGGTTATGAATGTAAAAGTTTTTTTTTGTTAATTTTCACTCTTTTTGAGAATATTTTTATCAAATACTTAACTAAAGCGTTTAACTCAGAGATAGGACAATTTCACCCTTATCTTTATTGTTTTCTGAAGACTAAGTAGGTCTGAAAAATACCAAATTCTTCAATTCAATTTTTCAAACCTATGTTGTCTGGATTCAAAAAAAAAATTTGTTAAATATTTGGCATTTAAACCGGATGGTATGATTAGCTTGGACGATCGCGGAAAATTAATTGCTATATTATTTTTAAAAAAGCTATAACATAATAAAATCGACTGCATTAATCTATTTGATTAAGTAAGCTATAAGATTCCAAGACAAAATTCGAAAAATCCGTATTGTGTCTGCAAAATGCTTAACCATTTTGGTAATAACATTCACATATTTGCAGTTTCTCTACAGTTTATTAAAGTTAGCATTTAAGTAGCAGCTGGGGAATTAGTTGTCCATAAAAGAAGGGCTCCTAAGTTTTACAATAAAATTAAATTTGTTAAAGATCTATGCAATAACAACGAGCATGTAGGAGCTATCGTTTTCGATGATATGCAAAATTTACCATTACCTTTTATGCCCGTCAATGATGTCTTTTACCTACGAAAAGTGTGGCAATATGTTTTTCGGATTCATTATTTAAAAACTAATCCTGCAACATTTTACACGTATCATGAAGGCACTGCCAATAGTGGACCAAACGAGGTAGCTTCATTCCTGAATGATTATATTAAACAAATTCCAGATAAAATCACGTGTTTAGTGATGCTGCTGGGGGTCAAAATCGAAACCATACTCTTATTCGATTTTTTCTTAATCTGACCATGAATGGAAGATTTACAGTCATTAATCGATATTTCCCTGTTCGGAGGCATTAACGCTGTTATGACAATATGTGGATATCCTATTTTGTATTTCGTAGGTAAAGTAATATTATGCTTGTCTCTTCTTTTTTCTTCTTATTTAATTTAATTTTGCAGTTTAGTAGTTAAATAAAAATCACTTAAGCTTCATTAGTTTCACTGTTCAGTATTGATTATTGATTACTGTATTTTCTGTAAGTGGGTGACTGTTGGAACTAAAAAGCTATTCATCCATTTTTTTACTTTGTTTAAGTTTCTTTAAAACGCTTTTTGCAACATGAATATTTATATTAAAAGAAAGGGAATAAATAAATTACGTCTTTATTAAATATTGTCAATACTGTGGCAAAGTCTGTGCAATTATGAAACAATTTTGTATGCAATATTAAACCATGCCTGAAATAAAATGAAAAAATACTTTAAAAGTTCGAGTTCTGGGGCTTGGATGCCACGAAATATTAAGTCAAAATTATTAAAATTACAAATGTTTAAAAAAAATAAAAAACTATTTCAAATATGTCCTGGTATACACTGAAAAACTGTTTATGGTGTCTGGAGAATATAAAGACAATTTAAAATCTATGGAAGCCATTATAAATAAATGCGTAGAATAAAATGAAAAATTACTTGAAATTCTCAAATTTCGTATGGAAAAAAACATCAAAGGCCTGGGATAAACTTGAAAAATATCGATTACTTGGAACTAACTAACAAATAACTTTAAAGGCCTTAAAAAAATATAAGAAAAATATCAAATGTAACTTAAAAAAATAAAATATTCCAAAGAACTACTTCTAATGTCTAGAAGCCAAAAACTCATATGAAATGCCTGGAATAAATAAAAAGTTAATTAAAAATTATTATGGTAAAACGAGTTCTAGTCGCTGGAACACACGAAAAATTACTTCATGACCTGAATTAAAAACGACTTCTATAGCTTTGAAATTCCAGGCTTTACAAGTATTAATGCATAAATTTTCCAGGCTAAAAAACATTGAAAAATTCCTCAAAAACACTTAGTGCCAGGAGAAAATTAATTAATTAGATTATTTTAGATATGCCTGAAATACGCTAAAAAATTACTTGAAATGCCTAGAAAATATACTCAAATTAAGGTCAAATGCACGAAATGAAATAAAAATTGACCTAAAATTCTAAAGTTGCTTGGAAGGTACGGAAAGTAATATCAAAGGCTTGAGATTAAATAAAAAGTGGCCGAAAACATAAAAAATTATTTTTAGTGTCTAGAAAAAAATTAAAAATCATTTCAAAATACCTGAGATGGTTTAAAAAATTCTTGAAATGCTCAAGGGACATAAACACTACTTATAATGCCTGGAAGTAAATGAAAAATTACTTTAAAAGTCTGGAAGATATACAAAGAACATCAAATTGTTGCCTGGCATTGAAAAAAAAGACTTGAAATCTTAAAAGGATAAGAACGCTACTTCTAATGCTTGGAAAGTGTACAAACTTCACTTATCTGAATTAAAATTTAAAAAATAATTAAAAAATATATATTTTTTAAATATCTAGAATCAGAAAAGGAATAAATTACGATTAAAAATTTGGTAAACACATAGGAAATGAAATTGAAAATTTTTAAACAGGGGTTTAGAGTAGGATTAAAAATTATAAAAATCTTCTAATTTTTTATTGAATTTTTGGTACAAATAATTACCCAAGTACCTGGAATGTTAACCAGTGGCGTCACTAGAGGAACGTAGACTCAATATTTTTGCAACATATTAAGTCCGCCACCGATTTTTTGTAAAATAAAAACTATTTTTATAATCGCCGTTCATTTTAGCGCAAATTTGTTTTATTGACTTTTTTAGGTCCGACATGCGATTATCTCGGCAAAAAAAAATAAAGAAAATTTTTATGCATGGTTAATTTATTAGTACAAAAAAGATATTTTTTAAAAGAACAATACGTGAACAAAAATGAGGACAGCTTAGATTAGGTGTTGAGAGTGGCCACCACAACAGTGTCAACCACTTTCTTCCTAATATCACTTAAGGATTAACACCCTTAAGGCACCATCAGCATCTTATTCTGTGACACCTTGTATTTACACCGTATTTACTACTGTTTATGACCGATTTGATATAGCGCCAATATTGCGGCTACTCGTATACTCGGCAGACCACTGTCCGGAAGATTCCCTAACCTTCCATGACATCCATATGTTCATATATGAAATTCCAGGCATTAGAAATACCATTACAGAAGCTTTCCAGCGTGGAGAACATTAAAAGATGCCTCAAAAATATGGATAATTAGTTTTAGTTTCTAAAAGAACGTGAAAAGCTATTTCAAATAATCAAGTATGTCTGGAATAAACTGGAAAATGACTTGAAATGCCTGGAAAATATAAAAAAATATTTCAAATCTCCTAAAGATATTAATAATAAGGGCAAATGAGTTCATTAAATTAAAAAATGACTTAAGATTTTTGAATTTGTAAAATGACTCATATGACACATGAAAAATTATTTCAAATGCCTGGAAACAGAAAATGAAGATAAAAGTTGAGCAAAAGCATAGTTTTTTTTCTTTACAGGAAAAAACTAAGTAGTAAATATCAAAATTAAAAATTAATAATTAAGGGCTTATAGTAGGGTTGAAAATACCATTGCTAGTACAAATAATTGCCTAAATATTCCTGGAGTATTTAGATATACATAGAATGTTCATATATGCCAACAAAACAAGTATTAAAAAAAAACCAATGTCATAAAACTGTCTTAAAATGTATGTATGCTTTTATTTTAATGTGTCACCCGATTGTTTTTCTATTCCATAAAAACAACTTTCACCGTTTCACAGTGAGCCAAACAAAACCCATTTATTTTCGGAAATACTTATTCTGGCTCATTTTTCTTGCCAAATGTATTGGTCAGAGTCAATGTACAATACGTTTCTTTAAACAGAAAATAAAGTCAGTCTTAAATATTATCCGTGAGGTGTAGCACATTCCCCTTTTCAGTAACTAAATGGGGAAAGATGGTAGTGGCAGAAAACTACACGTGGGTGATATTTGTACGTATCATAAGTAATTTAATAAATAAATTTGTTTTAGACAATCGAGAAATTACCGGACAAGGTCCTACTTCACATTTTTAGCTACCTGACCCATAAGGAAATATGCCAAATGGCCAGAGTTTGCAAACGATGGCGAATGATCGCTTATGACACCAGACTATGGAAGAACGTCTCACTTAGGCCAGAAATATCAGGTTTACATGTTGGATCTTTAGAATCTTTGTTGGCTTTAATCAGTATTAGATTTGGACCATCTTTAAGGTAAATGTTTAAACAGTGTATCAGACTCTCTATAGTAATCTTCTTTAGGTACATCGAACTTCCAATAGAACTCATCACACACACAGTTCTTCACGAACTAGCCAACAAATGTCCAAACCTAACTCATATGCTGCTAGACTTCTCTACTGCCATGCAGCTTCACGACTTCAGTGAACTTCAGGCCTTCCCCACCAAGCTGAAGTACCTTTGCATCTGCTTGTCCGAAGTAATTTTCATGGAAGGTTTCATGAGAAAAATATACAACTTCATCAATGGCCTAGAGATCCTTCATTTGATCGGTACATATGAAAAAGTGGAGGAGGAAGAAGAGGAGATTTATGAAGTTATCAATGTCCATCGATTAAAGAGTGCCACGCCCAATTTGAGAGTGATCAATTTGTATGGTATTAATTTCGTGGACGATACGCATATTGATGCTTTTAGTTCGAATTGTATTCAGGTGCGTGGAAGTGTATAAAGTTTTATTCAATTTTAATGGGTATTAATGGTTGTAGTTGGAATGTTTAGCTGTCAATTACTGCAATAAAGTGACAGGAAGCACATTGAAAACTTTGTTTCAAAGGAGTAGAAGGTTGAAGTGTTTACTTATGAACGGCACCAGTAAGCAATAGTAAACAAAAAATTGAAACGAAGTGTTGAATGGTGTATTTTATAGATTTAAAAAGTGAGCATCTTCTGCAAGCAGATTGGGAAAAATGCTCCCTACAAGAACTGGACATAACAGCAACGGATCTATCTACAGAGTGTCTTCAAGATATGCTCACAAGACTCCCAGGCCTAAGATTCCTAAGCGCAGGCCAAATTAACGGTTTTAACGACTCCGTGTTGAAATCCTGGTTGGATTCGGGAAATGCGAGGAATTTAGTAGGGAACAGTCACCAAGGTATCAAGAAAAATTTTAATTTTTGTTGGTTTTTAGGTTGCCCTAGATCTAGACAGTTCAGATAACTTATCGGAGGATGCCATTTATAAGTTTTTATGTAAGCACGGACATCAATTATGGGGGTTGGGTTTGTCTGGTATGACCCATATTACAGATTCGCTGTGGCAGTCTATATTGCCCATCCTATCGAATGCTAAGTAAGTAATTTATGTATTTTTTTATTTCCTTTAAAACAGAAAATAATTGCCATTATATTAAAAGTCCTTACTACTGATAAAAAATCAATGCCTGATACCTACATAAAAAACTAAATCAATCTAATTAATAGTGAAGAAATAGTCCATACTTGCAGTGGAGTCGTAGTTTAAGGTAAAATGAAAATCCCTCAATTTCCCTCCACATTTATTAACATTTAGTTAACTTAATCGTTCGGACATAGTGGTGTCCATCATCAGGGGGTAAAAGGTTTAAAATTGGTAACAGGCACACGCCCCAGGGTTTGATTACATATCAAAAACCCTCCATTTATTATTATTGTTTTTAATTTTATTTTTTTTATTTTTATTTAAATGTAAATAAAACATGTAGGGAATTTTAAGTTAACTAAATGTTTAATAAATAAGCGGAGGGAGACTGAAGGATTTTCATTTTACCCCAAATTAAAATTTTATATTTAAAGCCGTGTATTACAACGTAATAAATAAAAACGGTTGAATGCAAATTTTTCCTATTATCCAGTTAACATAGCGTTGTAGGAAATTATTTATGAAGATATACCAAACCTTCTGACATACATAAAAGAACCTTAAGAATCATTTCTGAACCTTTTCGATCAGATCAACATTGAAATTGGCTTGTGGTGTACATATAAAATAAATAAATAAAAAAAGCCTTTATTTTAACCGAGTTCAAAGAACTACCACAACTTCTTAATTAAAATTTTTACAAAAAAGGTGAACAAAGGGATACAAAACTCCACCATAAAAACAAAATACAAAAAGAACTCTACAAAATGGTATAGCACATAGGACATAAAATTCACAAATTTCAAATATATATAAAAAAAATATTATTGGAACATTCGATTTAATATAATGTGGGCATACTTCGAGTGAGATCTTACTAGTGCATTGTATAGTGATATTAGGTATAGAAACGTATCATCCATTTTTCTCTAAGAGACCAAACGAAACCAAAACAAAGGTAAGGACACAAAGTCACGGTCTCATCAAATCCATATAATTTTTTAAAAGCTTAAAAGCTACACGTGTTTCGCTCCTATCGGAGCATCATCAGACCTAGACCTACACAGATCACATTACAACTAAGTTGTACAAATGTGACCGTTAACTTGTGTCCTTACCTTTGTTTTAGTAATATTAGGGTCAATTCAATTCTTTCAAGCTGAGAACTTTGTAGACTCTATAAACGATGATCCGATAATGTTCATTAAATTTCAAATGTTGCTGAAATAGTACTCCAAGATCTTTGCGAGTGTTTTTTCTTCAAATTACGGACTAAACAATTTCGTATAGGTTCTCTATGTATTGTGTTTTTCAATTAAAGCGTTTATTTAACTACTAAGTTCATATCACATTGTAGCATCTCCGAGTCCTGAATATTTGAGATTTCTCGAAAAATCATCTGCAAATAGCAGGTTTGTTAAAAATTTCACCCATTGTTACATACACATAAGCAAATCGTTAATAAATATAGCAAACAGAAAAGAACCTAAGTTGGTACCTTGTGGGACCCTTGAGGTTAACATAATCCCTACTTTAACTTGAATTAATCTATCAGGAAAGTATGACTCCAAAGAAATCCTGAACCAAAACCATATTTGCCTGCTTTTTTAATGAGTTTAGAGTGATCAACTGTATCAAAAGCTTTAGTACAGTTGGTAAGATTGACATTCAGTTAAGTTTTACTATTTATGGCTTCTGCTGCAAAACTTGTAAGACTAAAGAAATTTAACATATTGCACTTACCTGGCAAAAAACCATCTTGTTCTGAGCGAAGAGTACTTTATAACATGTATTTTTAGAGAACTTAAAATATTGTTATAAACTACGTTTTCGATCATTTTAGCAACTGGATTGATAACAGATATAGGCCTATATTTAAATATAGGTATTATAAATGCATGCTTTAATAAATCTGAAAATTTACTTTAAGAGGCAAATTAGAAGTTAGCGCAAGAGACACAAAAAGAGCTTCTGCACATCCTTTTAAAATGTGCTCTGGTATATTGTCCTTACCTGTATGTTTTTAGTTCTTAAATGCTTTGGAGAATATTCTCAATTGTTAATTTTGAGTAAAAAAAAACCCTCTTGATTCAATGTATTATTAACACTATTTGAACTTTGAAAAATGGAGCCGAAGCAATATGCTAAATAACATCTTCAATATCCTGACCGCTAATATGTCTACACCTTTATAAGAAACTCGTACTATTTTCACCACAGGTTCCTATTATGACCCCAAAACTACTAGGGTCTCTTTGTATACGATTTGATTATTGATATTAATACGATATATGATTTGTATTCAGCTGAAATCAAAGCACTTGCCTTTGAAGACAATTATTCTTACATTTAAAATTTGCTCCGTCAAAATCTCTATAGAAACCGATGCCAATGATTCATTATTCTACGCTTGTGGCATTGCAAATGTAAATGACAACCGTGGATGGTATTTGTCCGGTTTGACTACCTACGCCTCAGGTATGAAGATTTCCAAATTTTGATTCTCCATGCAAGAAGATCAAATCTAAGAATGAATCGGCTTCATTTGGAACATTGTCTACTTGCAACAGACCATGAAGTTAACACATGGTAGACATAGATTCCATAGAGCATTCTTAGACAATCGTCTTCAATCAAGTCCCTAATATTTAAAAAGACTTTTAAGATTTCTTTCTTTTTTGGTTGATAATTAAATTTATATCCCATGAACATCAATTTAAAATAGATTAAGTGCTATTTTTCCAAGTATTTCAATCTTAACCTGTAGCTTCTTCAGAAATGACTAAGTAGTGAGATGCAATAGATCTAGCACATTCTTAATCGTTCAATTTGCAACCGTAGAAGTTCAGTAAGGAATCCTTAGATCCAACATCATTATAGATGATTGTGTTATAGAAGATTTTTGCTACAGCAGTTACTAATTAGGGAATCTGAAGGAGATTCTCAAGGTCTTTAATGGGATGCAGATGAATAGGTTTTATAGCCAATATTCTCCTTTAGATTGCAGTTGCTACTTATACTACTTACTTGTTTAGTATTTAACCGGAAAGAGTGTTTGAATCTCTTTCAAGGAGCAAAAAAGAAAAGATCTTTTCAAATAAACCAGATAAACGATCCTATGTTATTTAATATTGTAGACCCAGGTCCCGTGGAGACTGTCTGTCTTTGATATTATCGCAACCTGTAGCTTTCTTAGAAATTACTAAATAGAGAGATCCAGAAGGTTCCCAATGGAGACTGAAACTTTAGATTCTATTAGCCTTAGTATCTTCTAGTCGTTAAAGTCACGAAGTATACACAAGTTACGGCGAGAAAAATCATTGCAAAGTTTGTCCAAGGTTTGACTAAAAGCTGCATAATAGTCCAGGGCAGATCTGGGACGAAAATATCCAGTTCCAATGATGAATTATTGGTTGCCTTGGTCCAACACAAGTAAGGAACTTGTAACATACATACCTCCACCTCTAGAGTACACACTAGTTGCAGCAGATCTGTCCTTCCTATAAACTTATTAGTCGTGAAGATGTAATTCACTGTCGGAGAAGTCGCTTGTTAACCAGGTCTTATTTAACACAATTGGGAGTAAAAAGCTTTTATCAGCAGTGAGACCTCTAAAAATTTTGGAAATACACTTGTATATTGGCGAAGCGTTCTTCTAATTTTTTGACACAATTTTAGAGTTGTCATTCATATATATAATTCAACATTAGGTAGCTCCTCCCCATTTTTTTGTCAGTTGGCACCGCTGTTTAATAAGATCATTTTCCATAAAAAAATTCTGTCCAGATTCTTTTTGTTTTTCATTACACTGTAAACGTCTTCTGCGGAATATAATGTCTCCACACTCTTCACAAGATGTGGGTGCTTGCCAGAGTTAACAAATTAGTGATTCAGCAGCATTTTCATCTTTGATTTCGCCTATATTGACCATACCCCAATTTGAAAGCCAATATAAAATAAATCCAAATAACAGCTTTAAAAGAACCGACTGGTACTGGTGATATAATGTGTGCGTTACATCTCATATTCTTTTAGGATTATTGTTATGGGTACACAAGAACGTTTGGGAGTAAATATCCTGGCAGATCAACTGATGGACAGTATAGCGAAAAATTGTGCCAATTTGGAAAGACTCGAATTGAGATGGGATCCTGATAATCTAAGGTTTTCAGACAAAAGCCAGAAAGCAATTGACACCTTGAGAGTGAAATGCTTGAAGCTCAAATGTCTTAGTTTAAGGTATAACTTACTCAGCTTCTAATTTAAAAGATATTTAATTAATTTTGTCTTTAATAGTGATGGTCGTTACTATGAAATTGTCAAGGCGAATTTCGAGCGAGCTGACCGTATGACGGTAGTCAGAACCCTGACGAATTGTCGAGTGTCCAACTACTACCTGTTATCGAATTACAAGGATCTAATATTTAACTGAATAAAACCAACTGCTAATTTAAATAATTAATTTAATTATAATAGTCTCTTAATTATTACAAATTATATAATATATTTAAAATAGTGCCAGTTAATAAATAATTAACAAAAAAAATCATGTTTATATAAAGAGAATGTTATTTAATCTTTTTAAGAAATTTAAGTCGGAATAAAGTCTTTCTAAGCTAATGTGGTGCCATTTCTGTACAAACTTTCCTTATATACAAATACAATAATATATCTTTGTTAGCAGTTAAGTGCTAACGAACATCCAAATTGGTAAGTTGTCCTCCATCGATTTAATATTTCCAAGCACATGTATACAATAATAAATATTTTGAGACTAACCTAAGCCCCATCAGAAAAATATGTTACCACGTATTGACTTTGAAAAAATAAAGTATTTACAACAGTTTACCGAGAAGAGCTATAAATACATGCTAAAAAATGATTTTCAAATTCCCTATAAGATATTACAATAGTTAAATCACTAGCCAGTAAATAACCCTAATAGCCTGCATCTTTTAGCTAACTTGCCTCTTATTTTGTAAACTGTACAAGGTAATTTATTTGTTTGACAAATATTTATGCAATATTTAAATATAGGGCTAAGAATTTAATATCTAGGCTTGTTTCCTAATAAATTTTACATAAAAAGTAAAAGCATTCAAAATAAATGCCTTCAAAAAAATGTATCTATGCAGGGTGTGTCTTATAATCAAGAGTAAAAGCGGTTTTGATTTAATATTCGTTGCTCAGCTAAAAAAAAGAATTTTGATATTATTAGGAGCATATTGATTTTTAGTATCAATATGCCCAGTAACGTTTAGAAATTAAAATATTTTAGTTTTATTTTTCATTAATATGAAACACAGAAAAAAGACTGGTCAACTACGGGTTATAAAAACAGTTGTTTTACCAGTTGTTGACCAAGTGGTTAGAAGTACGTCGCATCCCTCGGCCCAAACGTATCTGGTGCAGTCAGTAGGATTTTGAGACTTTTAACGCCACAGAATACGCAAAAACGGTTTCTTTCAAGAATTTACTCAAAAAAGGTCCTACAACGATAAGGTGAATATCAGAAGCCAGATAGTGCCGATCTAAAGCAGCTTCTCCAGGTTGATGCAATCTTGCAGCGATATTAATATGGCAACTTTTTGTTATTAGTCAAGAGATTGGTAAGGGAAAAATGACGAATACAGGAAAAATTATTTTATAAAAGTACCCGAAGCTATTTCGGAATTATAAGAACAAAGCAGATATTCCGAAAAGAATTAAAGAGTTTCCATTGTCTGCTAAAACCATTAAAGACAGAACAATTAAAATGTGTTCGAATATAACCGTCCAGCAATGATTGGACATTTGACCCTATAATCTCTAAGTAAGGCAATTGTATACTCTTCTAAGAAAAGTATGGCGCGATCTAGGACTAACACTCTAAATCACTAAAATTTCATATAAGGGCCTTGAAAAAAGCTTTTTTCACTTATCAAGACAGTGGCAAACTTTCTTTTTATAATTAGGAAACACCCTGTAAGAACCCTTTAAAAAGATATCTAACTAGATTTAATCTGTTTTTCTCTGATACCAATGTACTAATTCTATGATGTCCCGCCAGTCATTTTACTGGTTTTGGACTAGTTGACTAATTTTACAAAATTTTAAAACGCTATAACAAAAAAAAAGTCAACAAGATACTTTGGAAGATTGCAAATTATTTAAAGTGTTTAAAGGAACTAATTAAAGGTCTAGACTAAATACAATTTTTGATAACACAATCCCACTTTCAACAATAACTTAAAAACCAAACCTAGACCTTGAATTTGTCATGTAAAATCTCTCACTCCAGCCGTTATCAAAAAGTAACTCCCCTAATAAAAAAAAATAAAGCGATTTTTCCAAAGCCAATACCAAAATCATCCCATTCGTAAATTTGCTTCCTAAACAACCCCATTTCCTCTTAAGATTAACCTACAAATCACAATAAGTCTTATCACCTGTTGTGTTGGTCCACTCTCTCCCCATCGGGAGGTTCCTCTCGAGGAGGTTCATCCCCAGGCGGAGGATCTTGGGGCTGCTCTTCCTCCTTTTTCTCCTCACTGTTATCGATTAAGTGCAAAATCTCGTGACAGAGCGGACACCTGTCTTGCACATACAACCACTTCCTCAGGCACACCCCGTGGAAGAAATGCTTGCACTTCGTTATCTTGGCGCTTTGCATTTCCTGATAACAGATGGCGCAAACGTCGTCTAGTTTTTCCAGTTGTTCCGGTTCCGCTTCCGGTAAACTCTCGATTTTATTCACCGCCGTGCGTCGTTTTATGAAAACTGACCATCCGGCCTTCGCGTCGCACCAAATGTTAAAATAGGCGTGGATGCACATCATTACGGCTCGAATCGTGCTGCCGCTCTCAAATAAGAGGATCCAGGCTCCGTTGAAGAACAGGAAAATCCCAAAGCAAAACTCCACGGTGTTCCCGAAGGATCTTATATAGTAAATATAGTCGTCGAGCTTTTCCCAGAAGGTTTCTCTTCTAGCATCGTAGAGGAACAAGCAGTATATTGAGAGAGAGACACACACTTTTACAATAACCTCGATACTAAAGGCTGTAACAGCTAGGAGCCATGTCGAAGTTTCTTGGGTCGTCCATAGCAAATACATTAGCATTATAGACAAAAATACCAAAAGCGCACATACGAGAAGCGCGTGTACGTGTCTTCTTACAGAAGGATTGTGTGAAGCACTAAGGCTCATGAGCAAAGGATTCACTATGTTGTGTGTGAAGTGCAACAGTGCGGTGAAAAGGAGGCAAAAGTTCCGACAGAGCCGAACAAACCTAATCTCAGGCTCTAAACCTGTCAGACCGGTTTGTAGGGCCAGTATATAGAATACTATGGCCGATACTGTACCGAAGTTTTTGTCATTTTCGTCATCTGTAAGCAATACCCATTGAAAGAATTTGCCTACATAGTTACATATATAACTAACTACACTAGTTAGCCCCAGTACTGCTGTTAAAGTGTCACAACCAGTTACCAGGAGATACTTCATAAGTCTAAAATATGGAGAGTTAATGTCGTCAACGGGAGGATTATCCCACTCGCCGCTCACATAAAAAATGGCGGCATGTTCGATGGTTCTGAGCACCCAAAAGGTTCGAAGTACTTCCGGGACGTTTAATCTGAGCCATTCGTTTTCGACTAGAGCGGAAACTCCGAAGTTCGATATAAAGGTCTTTGCTTGCACATAACCTGAGTAAAGCGAATTCGAAATGGCCATAAACGAGGACCACAACACAAACTTTATAATAAATATAGGCAATAGCGCGGAAAATATGGGACTATACCTAAGTAAACTCTGGGACACTGGTAGCACTGAGAAAAATGACGGGATTAGGAACGAGACCGACAGTAATTTTTGTACACTGGACCATCTCGGTCCCAAATGTATACTAATAAAAATAAGAGCCAAAACGGTTTGTAGGACGTAGTTCTCGATCACCTGGTACATCCATCCTCGCTCCTGTAGGATCTGTTTCAAATCGAAATTGTAGACAAACTGTTGTAGAGGAGCGACGGTCGTGTCGTTAGGGTAGTCTACGTGGGTCATGACAGTTTTGACTGTGCGCATGTTTGTCATGTATGATGCCATCACCAATCCAACGGACATTAGATAGAGGTAGACTACCATAAGGTGTTTGGTGTTCAGAACGAACATGCACATTGCTGAGATACATCCTGAAAAACAAAACACTTTGTTAAAAATTTTAAAATATATATTTATTTATTTATTTATTTATGGGCCTTTACAATAAAAATATATTCAGACTTGACAAACATGACATTTCTTTGAGTTTTGGCATAAGAGTTTCCCACTCATGACACTTTTGAAATAACTGAATTCAATCCGACATTGATCTTTTTAAAGGGTTGATGAAACACTTCAGACTTTGTATTTTCATGTTTCAAATTCAAAATTCAAAAATTGCTTTGCTATCCTTAACAAGGTTGCTGACAAAGCCGTTCTAAAGCTAAGATATATTCAAAAGTGAACATACATAATTTAATTAAATGCATCAATAGTTAGATCTATAAAAAAAAATATTTACAAATTAAGAATCCCACTACAAAATTGGTTACAGCAATAAAGAAAAGCCAACAACTACTATCAGGTCAGATCATTACTAAAATATTTCTCAAGAGTATAATAACATTTACTAACATTTTTTTAAGGCTCTGTTAAATCTATTAAAGCAAAGTGAGGTTCTTATTTCAAAATATTAAATATGTTTTTACCCATATAAACCAAAGAATTTTTAACTTGTTCAGTGTGGGTGCAATAGGTAACTGGAGGCTGTAAGTCAGCAGTGTTCCATAAGAATTACATTTAATAATTTCAGGATTGTGTTTTTTTAAAAACCATAGTAGCTGTTTGCAAAATGTATAAAGAACACAGTGTTAAAATGTATACCTAACAAAAAGAGGATAAGACTCAAGGTTACTTGCTTTACAAGAATTAAAACGGTACTGAGCACGGTCATGACCCCCAAAAAGCAAATCCCATAGCTCAGATGGGATTCTACTAGCGCATACTATGCATTTCTTGCCATAAAAAATTCCAAATGACTCTAAATGCATAGAAACTAGAAGAAACCTTATTACACTCCTTATTAATATGTTATGGATAGCAAAGGTCAGTATCAATTTTTCTACTCAAAAACTTGATTGATATGTCTTGGAACAGTATCTATCTGATAATAAAAGCACAATAAAGCGCAAGGAAGAACCTCTAAGCCCATATTTCTCCAACTTCTGCAACAGTATTGTGTGATCCATACATTCAAATGCCTTGGATATGTCACAGAACACTAATGGTGCAAGATCACCACAGTTCAGTCTGCTATAGAGCCGTTCAAGCAAATAAAAAATGCCATTGCCTGTGTTTTTACTTTTTTCAAATCTGAATAGCTGAAAATTAAGATTCTGCTCCAATTCACTACATCACAGAGAGATCTAGCATAATTCCTTCTGATATACCGCCTACCACATTTCATCTTAGCTGGTTTCAGACCCTTAGAGAGTAACAGATGGGACCAGACTGTTGTGATCAAACAGCCCTGAATAAGAGCATTGATACACAATATATTCCCTACCCAGGTTTGTACATACATAATCGATTAACATGCATGCACAAATTGAAAGACTGTAGAAGAGTGCACAACGATGAGTTATAAGTGTTCCATTGGTCAAGAAAGTTAATATTAAAATCACCTCAAAAAAGCGAATTTGCACTGACTGACATACTAGACAATAAAGTTTACCAATTATTTATTCCTGATACAAGTTAAAATGTCTGCAATACACCATTAAGAATTCAAAAAATTTCTCTTTAAAAAAGAATTCAAACTTTTTTATTGGAATGACATCATAGTTGGTCAAAAATTTTTTGCTAAGCAATATAACAGTGGCCCTATGAGAAAATTTTCATTCAACTATATTCCATTTCAATCATATATCTTGTGGGAGAAACACATGTAGGGCAATCAACCCTATAATTAATTTGCCTGAACATTTGCCTGATCTCTTAATGTTGAAAATGAAAGTACAATTTGCAAATGATAGGTATATCCATCGACTGAAGGAATATTGTACTTGTAGGCTACATATTGAAGAAACCACTCTTGCACCCTCTGGTCCCCTTGAGAATCCCTAAAAGTGAAAACTGAAAAATTATTTAAAATCATACACAATGTGTGGTAGCCAGAAGAACAAAGAATGTATTCATGATATGTATTTTCTGCATAAAATATTCATACTGGAAAATTTCATTCTCAGGAAGGACATTTTCAATAAAACTTAAATAAATGTGTTGATCCTGAAACAGATTTTTAATTTTTATTCATTTAAATATTACAATATAAAAAAACTACTTGGAGCCAAATACAAAGAGTGTTAGACTCCATATTGGACTAGACTATGGTTCTTATAAGGCATGAAAGATTTGCTTAATAAAATACTATGAAATTCATGACTCATTAAATGTAAAAAATGGATCACAATAGGCTTAATAACTTGCATTAGGCATAGGGATAAATCACAATATAAGATTTATAGAAACAATTTAAATAAATGAATAAAAAACACAAAAAATAAATATTATCAATATCAAGTAGATATAAATAAAAATAACTTAAAGGGTGTATATAACATAATTAAACACGCGACAAATGAAAAAGATAATAAGGCCGGTAATATTCAGCTAGTAGGGGATAATAGGGAAATAATTCACTCAGATAAAGACATATCAAACTACTTTAACAAATACTTCATAAATGTAGGTATAGAAATGGAAAAAAAGATCCCTCCTTCAACACAAACATATGCAGTAGATTTTAATAATCCTCACTCAATGTTTCTTAGCCCTGTAACAAAAAACGAAATTATTGAACATATATCTTCTCTAAAAAATAATTGTCATGATGGGGTTTCAACAAGGGTCATTAAAGAAACATGTACTGAAATTCTTGATCCTCTTTTACATATAATGAATGTTTGTCTAGAAACCGGAAAAGTATCAAACTGCTTTAAAATATCGATTGTGACTCCTATATTAAAATCTGGCAATGCCACTGCTGTAAAAAATTACAGGCCAATGAGCTTAATCACAAATTTTTCTAAAATATTAGAAAAGTGTATTAAGAAAAGGTTGGTTGAGGTTCTGGCTGCTAACCATGTCCTTTCACAACAATATGGTTTTCTTGAGGGTTCTAGTACCAATGATGCGATGCAATGATGACTTTGACATCTGAAATTGTTAAAAATTTAAATCTGGGCAAAAAAAGTTTTGCAGTATTTCTTGACTTGGCTAAAGCATTTGGCACTGTTTCTCATGAAAGACTTCTTAATGTGCTTGATTGCTATGGAATTAGAGGAACAGTGCTACAACTTTTAAAAAGCTATCTTACAGACAGATATCAGAGGGTTCAAATCAATAACACACTAAGTAGTGAATTGAGAATAGAAATGGGTGTGCCACAAGGCACTGTTCTGGGCCCCATTCTTTTCTTAGTTTACATTAATTCCATGTTAAAAATAAATATAGATGGAATATCAATTTCATATGCCGATGATACTGCATTAATTTTCAGTGGAAATACTTGGCCAGAGACTCAACAAAAAGCAATTAATGGGTTCAGGGTAATTAAAAGCTGGCTCTGTGTGAATAAATTGTCATTAAATCTTACTAAGACTAATTATATAGCCTTTTCATTAACTGAAGCTAATAGACCTCAATTCTCAACTATATTAGTAGATAATGATAAAATTAATGAAGTTTCAAAAAGCAAATATCTTGGGATAGTAATTGATAAGTACCTAAAATGGGGTCCTCATATTGATTATGTGACAAATAGGATCAGAAATCTGCTACATAAATTTTTTCTTCTCAGAGATATATTTAACAAAAACCTTTTACAAACAATTTATAAAAATCTGATAGAAGCTGTGATTCATTATGGCATATTAGTATGTACAACATTTACAAGTACAACATTTATTTAAATAAGCTTAACATAATCCAAAAATCGATTCTAAAAATAATGTATAAAAAGCCTAGGAGATACCCATCCTACTTACTTTTCACTGAAGAAATTCAAAATGTAAGATGTATTTATATTCACACAGTTTCCATGTATATCCACAAAAATCAAAATAAATTAACATATATCAATCATATGCATAACACACATGGTAGAGCAGATCAATTAATTGAAATACCTTTAAGTCGAAAAAACATCAATTTCAAATTTATTACTTGGCTTGGGCCAAAAATTTACAACATTTTACCAAAGCAAATTAAAGACATAACACATATAACCTTATTTAAGAGAAAAGTAAAATCATACATCAGTATTATGAAAAAAAATTTAAAAGTATGCTAAATTAAATTAAGATACAATGAATGTATAATGTAAATTGATACTATGTGAACTAATTTAAAATTTATATATATATTTTTTTTTTGTAATCTTGTTAACTATAATAAATTATTTATTTTGTTTTTAGCACACAGGTGTTTGTACACCTAGGTGCTACTAAAAAGTTTGTTATTTTTTTATCATAGCATTTATATTATAAAACAAATTATGTATTAATTAAATGATAATAAATGTGGAAGGGTTACAGGGTGTACTGTATCCTCCTCCTCCTCATTAAGGATTGTTATGTACAGTTTAAAATTATTATATGACATAATATGGTGTGGGTTATTAACAGCTGTTTCAACTTTTATCATGTTAAAAGGTTTTGCCCTGGACAGACATGAATTGCAAAAAAAAAATTATTGGTACATATAGTAACAATTACAAATATTGTACATGATAAAGGCATTTAAGAAGTAGTTGTACAAAACTAAGCCTTTTTCGAAGCAGTTAAAGAAATTCAGAAACAACAAGGTTTAATGGTTCATCCTCAGTTTAGTTAATGGAAATTAGTGTAGATTTAAAAAAAAAAAACAATTTAATACAGTATAGTCATGATAATTGCATATTTATCACAGATATAAAAAGATAAAGTTAATTGATTTATAGAACTTGATATAGAACTATTATATCACCTTGCATAAATATATGAAACCAATAAGCCCCATAATAAATCACCAAGAACAACTCACGGAAATGGATTTAATTTCAGTCATGGCCATTTTGTTTAAAATATTATACTGCACATTATTATATCTATACTCTATACCGTATTTAAATTATTGCATATTATTCTCATATTAAAATAAATAACAAATAAGTAGAAATCACAATAATAATCAAATTATTTACTATAATTTTTTTGGAAATTATTCTTGGGTTTGTCAACCTTTAAACTTATGATGCCATTTGATAGTCAGGTGAGACTTTGGACTTATGTAAATGTGGCAGTGATAATGCCATTTTCTGTTTATATATTCTGGATTGGCTGGGGCTTTCTATGCTGAAGAAAAATAAAGTCCGCCTAAGTAAGCTGTGATTTCCATTCTCCTATTGATTTACTTTTAATATACTGTTACAATGTTAAAGTAAATCCTTGATCTAGATACTTAAACGTATTGTATTTTTTCATTGTGGTTAACTTACATAGGCATCAACTGGTTGGATCAGTTTACATTTTTATAAATATATTATTTTGTTGCTACAATATATGCTACTTATTTAGAATTTTCATTATTTACCCTCATATCACAATCTAAATATGAGTCGAGATGTGTAAAAGTAATCTTGCTATATTAAGCTGCTGCCAGCAGAGAGAATTGTTATTTTTAGCAATAGTGAGTAGCAAAATACACTTATTAAATAAATAATTACCACAGTGCATGATATAGATAAACAGGAAAATGTAACATACCTAGTGCTCCAATCAGCAACTTTATCACAGATATAAAGAAGTATTTTGAGAATCGGGCATTTAGTTCGAAAAACGAAGTTGCATTGGCGATCGAACTGTCGATTTTACCACTTTTTTCTACAAAATATGTTAGATCCTGGTTGGGTAAAAGGTCTTGGTAGTAGCCATGGCCAGCACTTAGAATTTCGTCGATTACAAACAATGGTGGCACCCTGAGCAACACCTCGGCTATTTCCAGAACCCTTCCACGCAACGACATTTCATTGCAAATAGATTTATTTCGTCGAAACTGGGAATTGTTGTATTCGAAATTGTGTTTGTAAGACTTTTGGCAAAATATTAAACAAACGTCATTGCAAAGATTAAAATTTTCTAGGTCGTCTGGCTAAAATGTCAAGTGTGACAACTGAAACGTCACTGTCATTGTCATATGGGAATGTCACATAGTACAGTCAATATAGGAGTTGAAGGGAACTATCGATATTTTCAGATTCACTTCTTAACGGATATATTCCGCCAGTGGTATTCATTTTTGCTTTTTGTAAAAAACATTCATGACATTGTATAAATGCTGATGCCTAAAAAGAAACTTATTTCATGTCTTTTCGGATGCTTAACACGATTTTTATATTATTTTTTAATCAGATAAGGCCAGAAAAAATATCTTTAAGCATATACCAAAGTTTGCAACGGATCTGAAGTTATAAGCATCAAGCAATGCAAGGAGTAAACCCTAATGATTCTTCCTTAAATACTGAAATAATTCCTTAAGCCTTATACTCTTTCTTTTCTACATAAGTAACTTTGTTTTAGAAGTAGAAAAATATGATATAGACTTGGCAAATTTTGCAGGTGACACTAACATATTAGATATATCACTTCTGACTAGACCAACACATACACTTGTTACCGAGGATATGTACCATCCTGCTCCACTTTTTCAATTACCATTAAAGGAGAGGGCTGAGCCTTATCTATCTAAAAAATAGTATATATTTACTTCAAGGGAAATTATATGATCTTATTAAAAACGACGATTAAAGGAGGTTGTTTACCATTGCAGATGTGAATGATAGTCTTAATTATTTTTATTGTAACGGTTGATTTTTGCTTAAACTCCTTTATATATTAATCTAATTCTTTAAAAACAAAGTTTCTTAACTATTTAATCAAACAATTAAAAATATCGAACTGTATATTACTATTTAATTCACAGCGATTCTGTATAAATAATATTCGTTTGAAAAGAATCCTAATCTGGCATTCTTTGTACGCGTTCTTCGTTTTTTTTTTTTGGGTGTTTCCGCTTACGGTAAAACCGCGGAGCATCGGGCATTTTTCTGCCAAGATCCACTTCTGTGCAACTAGTACAGACTAAAATCGCTGTTTTGTGGCAATTTAACGCTTTAGTAATTTTTGCGTTCCTTTGTGGATTAATAGCTACAAAATTAGCAAATTAAATGAATTATATCTCTGTAGGAGTTCTTTTGAAATTTATTTGCTAACTTTGGTCAGGACAAATGGTTTTTGTCTTATAGTAGCATAGAAAATATTTCGGTAAGTTTCTGAGACTTTATTCCAGCTTAATTGTTTTTTTTGGGTGACTATGATAGGTTTAAATTTCTTTTTAGCTTAAATAAATCAATTTATATTGGAGGACTCGAAAGCTAGAACAATTTTATTAATTCTGTTGCTTTCCCACTGCTGAATTCTGAAGTTTAAAAAGAAAGAGGTATATAAAAGCCACAAAATTCCACCATTGTGTAAGTAAAAGATAAACCTATTTTTTGTAATAATTTTATTAATATTAAGCCATAAATACTAAGCTAAAAGTATTAAAAATAAGTTCTTTATTCATCTAAAAGTTTGATATTAACTGTACATTTTATTGACACTAAAGAATAATTTTATTACATAATAGCTTACTTCTAAAATTTTATTACAATAAATTAAATAATTATATAAGTACTCTAAATTTAAATTAAATATTTATTCTTAAATTTATGACAAGAGTTACATGGGTACTGGGGTATTTTAGGGTTGAAGGATAGGGTGAAAGGAAAGACCCAAAGCAGTTCTATTCTTCCTCGTTGGTCTCCGGTTTCCAAATTGGATGAAAGTTAGTTTGGTATGATGAAGTTCCAGATATGTCCAGTTGGTTGATGGTGTCCTCGGTTCCTTGAGTCTGTTGTGGTGTCCCAGGCTCCCAGATAAGTCGTTTTTTTGTAAATTTGGTGCAGCCTGAATGCTGAAAACAAAAGATTAATATATATATTTTTTTGTAATTTAAATTAAGGCTAAATTGAAAACTTACCTATTTTTACTTACCGTGTCCAAAGTGTAATTTTTGCAAGTATTTATTTTTTTCAGAAGTAGTGCTTAAAATATTACTTATCGACACAAAAGGTGTGATAACACAGTTTTTTATTTTTTTTTATATCGGCAGAAGTGTAAACCAAATTGTGATCACAATAAGGTGGGTTTATCTTCGTTGTATTTTCTTTATAAGCTTTATTAAGTGATACCATGGTATAATAGCTCGTTTTTTTGTAGTGTTGATGTTTTCATAACCTTACGGTTCTCCCCCAATTAAAGTTATATAATTAACAACCTAAATTTGAATTAAATTCACTTGTCATTTGAAAATAAATTTTAGAGCTTTTATTTGACCCTAATTTCCAGAGGCAGAGCTCTTACAAGACTTATAATTCGTAGATACTTGGGTCTTTATTTTATGCAGTAGTTTTATAGTAAGTATTGTGTGGCCCTTTACTTAAATTCTATAGGGGTGTTTTAAGGGTAATTTGGTCACTGGCGCCCCTGAGCTTTATTTTATTTACTTCCTTTGTTTTAAAGAACTTGCACGACCACTCTCCGCGAGATAGGCTAGCCCAGCACTCTTTTCTTGTCCATCCTTTTATATTGCATTTTATGTTGACCTATGATAAAGAAAAATATGGGTGGTATCATGACCATAGGTATGGCTTTCTGGCCATGCCTAAACAAATCATCGAGAATTCTCGTAACAAACCATGATTTCCTCTATGGTACCCCATGGATCTGATAACTAGCATTAGGGAAAAAAACAGGCTGCATTGCATAGTTTAAAAAAAACAAGCAAGTCCAACTCTGCGTGAACATTTTGACAACCTAAGGAGTAGCATAAAACTTTAAATAAAAACTACCAAACGAAATATTAACAATTGAAAATAAAAATTGTTAAAAACCTTACCAAAGTTTCAAACCTAAATTATTTCACTCTCGGTACTTTTTTGTGTCCACAGGTGGCAGGTGGGACACTCTGACTTTGATTAATAGATTTGACGCCTTCGTCAAGTTTAATATTGTCCGAAATGCCTCAATTAAATGAAAGAGAACACATTACTTTAGTAAGGTTAAGGGGTTATGAAAATCGTGTTAGACCATACGAAGAGGTCGCTAATTTATTTAAGGATTTATTTCCAAATCGAAAACAAGTTATTTTATAAATTGCTCAGAAAATTCTAAAGATGTTCGATGAAACTGGCCGAATTAAAGGAAGGATTAGCTCTGGTTGGCTAAAATCCTCAAAGGATGATGAAAATCATAAATCATCAATTTTGAAACAAAATAAATTACGTCCTTATACATTTACTTGATGCAAGATTGCAAGAACTTTTGGAAGGTGATTCTGACAGAAGGGTTGAATTTTATGAAACAATCATAGCAAAACTACACCAAGATTAAAATTTATTAAATAACATTGTTTTCTGATGAAGCTACGTTTATGCTTTATGGCGTTTTAAACAGCCAAAGTTGCAGGTCTTGGACCGATGAAAATCCACATTGGATGCGGGAAGTACGTACCCAGTATCCCCATAAAGTTCACGTATGGGCTGCGATATTTGGAATCGACATAATTGCCCGTATTTTATTGAGGGAAACCCGGCTTCCGTAAGTATTTAGAAATGCGTTAAAAAAGCATTGTTCAAACTACAAAGTATGGTTTCAACAAGATGGAGCTCTTCCGCATTATAGTCGAGAGATGCGTGATTATTTAAATCCTACTTTTCCAAATAGATGGATACGCATGGGTGTACCATAGAATGGCCAACTCTACTCTTTCAATTACTTGTTTTGGGCCCAAAATAGAGTATTTATTTATTTTTATTATTTTATTTATTTATTCATCAACGTATATAACATTTCAAGTACTTATTAATAATTAACAGTAGTCTTAAGTAAAAACTATAATACTAATAAACAATACCGTACTAAACATAATCCAAAGAGTGGGAGTAGGGCACTATCCCAAGATAGTTGCCCTAGCTGACGACTTAAATTTATTTAAAGATGTACTGAAAAAATCAAGATCTTTTGCAAATCTATTCACTGTAGAAGCTATTCTATTTATAGGACTGTTTAGTAGATAGGATGTTCTGCAAAAGGGAATGTAGAGAAGCGCCTGACCTCGTGTTGTGTAAGAAGATACATGCAAAGAGAAAAGGCACAGACATTCCGGACTTCTAACAATACCATTCAGAACCTTAAACGCAAAGCAAACATCAAAGAACTGCCTTCTACTTGATAAGGAGTTTATGCTCAGGTAGGACATGGTCTCTGAACAGGTAAGATCCAGGCCTGACTTCATAAGAGTATATCTGGCAAACCTGATAAACTTGTGCTGGATATTTTCAAGCCTCTCAATGTGAATCAGAAAATGAGGTGACCAATCAATATTGGAGAATTCGAGAAGAGATCTCACCAGGCAAATATATAGTGTCTTCAATGCTGACACATTAGTAAAGTCTTTGCAAGATCTTTTGATAAAACCAAGCAGTTTATTAGCTCTATTTACAGTATTTTCGAAGTGGTGGGAGAAAATAAGACTCGGGTCCAGAAAGACACCCAAATCCTTGACTGAGTCAAGCTCCTGCAAGGGGATACCATCAATAACATATTGACAAGGAGGGGAGACCCTTAAACGAGTAAACCTCATAAACCCACATTTCTTAACATTCAATGACATTTCATTCGACTTACACCAGGAATACACTCTGTTTATATCTCTCTGAAGCACCAACTGATCCTGAGAGGAGGAAATCCGCCGAAAAATTTTCAAATCATCAGCGAAGAGCAAAAACTCAGACTCCAGTAGGGAGCCGAGGTGATTGATAAAGAGACTGAATAACAATGGTCCCAAATGGGAGCCCTGAGGGACCCCTGAAGTTGTCAAAAATGGGTTGGACAAAAAACCACCAATTTTAACACGCTGCTCTCTATCCATCAGATAAGACTTGATCCAAAGTAAAAGAGGTCCGCTGATGCCGAGATCTGAAATATGAGAGATATAACAACCATATATAAGAATATTATGGTTGACCCTATCGAAGGCCTTACTAAAGTCCGTGTATATCGCATGTGTTTCATTACCGTCGGCAAAAGATTTGAAGATATAGTTGCTAAAAACAAACAAGTTTGTATCCACAGAACGACCTCTGGTGAATCCATGCTGCTGATCTCCAATTTATTACTACTCCAATTTATTACTGAATCTATCTGATACTTGCCAAATTACACAAGAAATGATTCGAAACGTTATTGATAAATTTCAACCTTGTGTACTGTCAGGAAGTGCAAAGAAAGCATTTTGAATATATAATTAAATAGTTTTGCTTTGTACCAAAATTTCTTTGGGCTTTATTTGTTTGACATTTTGAAACTAGAAATTTCTTTTTCTTATTTAAGCTTGATTTAAATATAAGGTTATTGGTAAATGATAGCTTATGAGAAACTAAGACAGGATAGTGCAATCCGTCTTTCTCCAAGGTAAGTTATTTAGATTTTGCAGCCTGGTTTTTAAAGTTTTTAAAAATTTATTTTTCAATTCAAAGCTCGAAATTGCTACAGGGTCTTATACATGAAATGTGTTTAGAATTTATCATAGAATTCAAAAAAGCATTTAATATATGGGGTGTTCTATTTAAAATAATAAAGTTGGCAGCGGTTCAGTCTTCTTGACGCATCTTCTATATTTTTCAGAACATGAAAACATGTAAAAAAATAAAAAGGGAATTGACGCATAGGAGCGTTTCTTAACTAGGTAATTTGTTTACCTGTAAAAGGTATTTTTCCAGACTTTTTGTATTATCTCTCCAAGTACCATTGGTGAAACTATTCATCTCCTTAGTGCACACTGCTCTCGTGCGAAATAGTGGGGGAATAAAACGCGGTCCATATTTCATCCGTCACAAACGTCAAAAACAGATGAGTCGTATTTATTATTGAAGAAAGAAGAAAGAGACCAGAGCGAAATTGCGAATGTGTGAATTTAAATTAAACGAGAAATGTGATCGTTATCATTATCAGCATTTATAAGAATGAGCGTCGTATAACAATAGCAGTACCGCGTTTAATTCATTTAGTTTAAATTTGTCCGGCTCAATCTCAGAGTAGGTTAGTCGGTAAATTATCAATTTTATCTCTCTTATGCCCACTTGTCTCTTATCGAGTACGTTGATTTTTACCGCGATTTTGTGTTTCAAAATTTTTTGATTTTCGTGACAATGGTCTCTGATATAGTTTTATGTGTGTCTGATCTAAATCGAACCGGCAACGAGATTTTTCAGCCCAATTCCTACCTTGAAGTTAACATGCCCGAGATGCCAGAATGGGTTGATGGACTGCAGGATATGCCATGGTTGTGGGCCATGTTCGGATCTATTTTGGTCGGACTTAGTGGCGTCTTACCCCTTTTGGTCATTCCTATGGACCAGACGGATAATTTGAAGCAAGGAGGTTAGTTGAATAAATCTTAGTGTAATTCCTGATGTAAACAAAACATTAGTTCCTAAGTAGTTGCCATAGCTACTCATGTAGGTTTAAAATAACCTAAAACCCTTCATATATTTATTCCGACAAACATTTGTAAAGAATTTCATCATAAAAAGAACAATCCATTTGGCTGCCTTTAATATACAGTTAAACCTAACCTCAAATATTGTTATTTCTTTAAAATATTCAGCGATTAAAAGGACACAAAGTCAAAGGTCTCCGAGTAAAACTTTGACTTTGTGTGCCTTTAATCTCTGAATATTTAGGGCACTTTTCAGAATTCCCTGCTTGAATTTGCCAGTTAATCAAAAATTTTTCCATAAATTTCAGGTTGCTTTTTTTTTAGAGTTCATTTGACTGTTGGCAGCTTTAATAATATTGATTTCTGTTTATATTTATATTTTGAAATTTTTCAAAGCAAATCAAACAAATTATCAAAAACCCTAGAGGTTACAAAGGTTACAAGCAACCCTAAGGTTGCTACCATTTTCATGTTTAAGAAACTAAAGGTCATGCATGGCCAGAAACTACAACATCTAAGTTTTTGGGTATACTAATTAACCATGCTTTAAAAACCATATATTATCATTAGGAAGAAAGCTCTCATCAGGATGTTTTGCTGTGCGAGTGGTCAGGGAGGAATTGGGTCAACAACTAGCCCGGACAGTTTACTTCTCATTATTTGAGTCTCGCCTTAGGTATGGTATATCATTCTGGGGTGTTGCTAATCAGGTCATTACTAAACTTATAGTTCCTTGAGTAACAAAGTGACTCAAAGTCACAAATTTTAACTCTTACATCCCTTTTCATACTGGAGACATGTTCCCTTTTCTTTAAAAACTGTGATGAACTCCGAGGGCCTTTTCCTCAACACAAAACATGTCAAATTCACTTTCTTTCTTTACCAATTCCTAAATCTTCTCTGGTAAAAAAGTCTCTGATTTATGAGGGTCAAAAAATGTTTAATCATTTGCCATCATAGTCAATTTAAGAACAACTTTTTCTCTTAAAAGTTTTCCTGGTCAATTAAAAAAACTACTTTTAAATAGGGCTTATTACAGTGTGGATGAATTCTATCAGGATGAGCTCTAATATGTAAAATACACTTTAAAATGTGGTTTATTACCTGTCAGAGTTGTTCTTAGCCAATGGGTCTCTACAATGCAAAATCACTCAACAGTCATCCTTCTCATATTGTTAGACATAAACTCGAACATCACATAAAAATAATAAAAAAAAACAATATTTACTGTTCTGTCAACTTTTGGCAATAATAAAATATACTCACCGGGGAACTTCCATTCCCTTGCATCATCTCAGTCAACATCAATTTACACAATGTCACATTTCAATATATACATATGTCAAACATGTTATCTTCCTTTATTTGACAACTAGCTAGTGTCACCTAGAATAGTAAGGGCTTCCCCAGACGCTCCACTGCCGCTAAACAGTAAGCATCTCAACGAATTAGACAAAGTTTTCTGTTTATTCATGTCAATCGAGCCCCAGGTAAGGACCCCAGTCTTACCAGACAGCACTCGAGGAATTGTGCATTGTTCCTAATCGAACAGAGGCTTTCACACCTACTTGTGCGGGCATCTTCAATGCGCAAACAGATCTGTACAAACTTCTCATAATGGCCACATATCTACCCAAGATCAACTATTTCTCACATATTCACCACTATTAAATTTAGCAGCCTGGTTTAACCAGTAAACACAACTCTTTTTCCAACACACCACCTTACACACATTTCTCTCAAACCTTGCTTTCTGACTGACTGGCCAATTAATATTTTTGGGTATCCTCTTGACTCAATGAGATCTTTAGCAATATACATTATTTTAAATATATTAAGTTATTAATTGATTATGGAATTAATTAAATTGAGATAGAATTATTATAGATCATTAAAAGAGTTTTGTTTTAAATGAGAATACATATATTAAAATATAAACTAAAAAATATATAATATAATAAAATGATAAAAATAAAATATGTTTTACAAATATTTAAATATTGATTGCTTGTTATCATTAAGTATATGATTTAATTTACATATGTTTTGTATAGTAAATTTTAATCTATTTTACAATGTATTTATGTATGTGGTCTTAATATTTATGTATGTACTGCTTAGGTTTTTATTGTATTATGCTTTGTCAACAAAATTTATATTTTATGACAATAAAGCACTTTTTGAATTTGAATAAAAACCAAACAAAAACAACTCAGTTCCATTTTTCCAGTCTCAGTTTTGTTGGCTTTTATACTAGGTATTTGTAAACAAAAAAAACTGTATTAAAGTATCCTTGTACTTATTTGACCATCAAAATATCCCCATAAAATCAAAATGAAAATTGAGCAACAACAAATTTATTAAAACTAAGCTGCAAAAAATACAAAACTAAGTTAGTAATCCTAGGAAGAATCTATATGACCGAGATTCTACGTTAAAATCCGTTAAATTTGAAACCTTGGGTTTTGTATCAGGTTCATTCTGAAGTGCCGCGATTTCTGCCAATGCAACCCAGTGACTTCTGAAAAGCGCCCTTTTTATTAAGAGGTCAGTTTTAAGTGATTATCTGAGGGACAACCAAAAAAAAATACAATCATCTATAAACTAGTAGTATACAGTCTAAATTTTTATCACAAAATCTTACAATCAAAAATATCTTAGGCATATACAAGGTAAAACTACAAAAAATATGCATTAAAAACATACAAGTAAAAACTGAATTCAAAAGATAGATATACTTTGGAAACTTTAATACTTTTAAAATGAGATTAAATACTGTTCAAAGCTATAAAACAAACCCTTATTAGCAAGCAGCTTTTTGTAGAGGAAAGATTTTTTTTTGTTTAAAAGTTTAAGTTCATTTGGAAGTTTATTGAAGAAGCTTAGGGCATAATATGTACCTAGTTGAGATACAGGAATTAAGGGTCTCAGGAATTTAATTTGTCGAAAATTTAAGTGCACCAAATCAAATCAAAAAAATAAAAATACATAAAGTGTCTTAAGATTATTGAACATAATATATATACATTTTTCAGTATCAAAGGTATTATTATCCTGCGATTATAATAACCAATTGTGATGCTGTAAAGATCTGCATGGAATAACCCCAACAAAAACTAACTGAAACAAGAATTATGGCAAATCAATGGCATAGAAAGAAAGCCATGAGAGGACCACAAAAGCAATACTATTAAATAATAAGTATTATCATTTAATTTATAATAAATATATAAATGTAAGTATTTTCATGTCATTTTATCAAGTCAACATGAACACATTACAAATCAATTATAAACAATAGAGATTAAAGGCATTGCTGTAACTAATGTCAAACATATCAAAAACTTTGTGTATTAAAGATATAAACCCTGATTAGTTAAAAAATCATTTATGATATAACTTTTTAATTTATGAGTTTTTTTATAAAATGTGGCAAAATATTTGACATTTGTACACCTACAACTACTGAGAAGGACTAATGCATGTAATTTGATTGGTACTAAAAAGTGAATTTGAATATTTCTTGTATTATGCTGATCACTAGAGAAAATAAATCCCTCAGATAAGGGGGTTACCCTAATTTTTGAATTTGAAAAATAAAATTGCACATGTATTTCCTTCAATTACTCATATTTAATATCTCATGCTAGAAAATATATTAGACCTGTCAGAGTAAACTATGTCGCCATAATCAAGTAGAGAAAGGATAATTGCATGTATGTACCTCCTTGCCATTTATAAAACATTAATTAATAAAATCGACAAATAGAAATAAAAATGAGTGTTTACAACATGACGTAAATTCATGTTTTAAAGTAGTAATTATTTTATTATAAATTTCAGTAGAAATATTTTCAATACCATAAATTTCTTAGCAGAACAGTTATTCAAGATTAAATTATAAGTAAAAAGTAATCAAAGGTAACACAATTTTAAATAGAACAGTTTTGTCAAAAGGTACGTATACCAATACCAATAGAAATCCTAATTTTACTCTCATGGTATTATTGAAAGCTAACTAAATCAAGATGCCAGTTTTATAGGATATAATCCTTGACTATACTGTATAAATACTTAGCCTAGCATAAAGGAAGTGAAATTGCAAGAATCAAAAAAAGTAAAACTTTTTTTCTAAACTATTCAATTCAGTTCATTTATTGGTGCAAAAAAGTATATGACTCTAACACAAGTCATTTAAAATTTTCAAATTATCTAAATAAAGGTTGCACATACATATAAAATTAATTTAACAATACTAACATAAAATTGAATTATTGTTTTTTGTAAAGACTTTATTATTTTTTTTAATAGAATTATATAAAAATTAGCAATAGAACAGTCCTCAAATGCAAAATGCCTTGAATAATATGTCTTTAAAATTAAAAAAACATTTTACCATTCAGGTCTTTAATGGAGGTTGGCAAGGTATTAAAAAACTTAACTTCATAGGTTGTGTGGTGCCACCAAGAAGCTTTCATCTCTGGTAAAGTGATTGTGAGTGTGAAAAATTTTCCTTCACAAACAGCCGATACATGAATATATACCCTGTGTAGGCTGAGAACCTTAAGATGTCTTAACTAAGACTCACCGCAATCTCTGTAATCCACACAGGCAATTACCCTTAAAAAACATTGTTGCAGAGTAAATATTTTGCTCATATGTGCTAAATGACTTGTAGTCAAAAAAGGCTGCCCTAAGAATAGAAGTGGATACAGAACTAGCCAAGTTATGAATAAAGAAAGTACATTTTGCTAGTCTAGTAGCCATTTCCTCCACATACTATTGCCATGTCAAACGTTTCTCCAGAGTAATATCCAAGAAGTTCACAGACACATCTAAGGGCTATTAATGACTAGCAGCATTACAAAGGGGAAAAAGGGGATTTTTGATTCATTCAACATAACCTATTAGAAACAGCTTGGTTTTTCAGAGAAATAAATGACATGTGTGCTAAGACAGAATGATATTTTTTTTTATTCACAATCGAGGAAGTAGTATCATCAGCATACTAAGTAATAGATCCCATAGGAATGGCAGTTGGGCACATTATTATACACCAAATAAATAGGGCCAAGGATAGGTCCCTAAGGAATAGAAAAACATTTACCCTCAAGTCATTGTTTATACACCGGCGTGTTTTGGCATGGTAGATTTTATGCCCCTTAAAATGATGTATCGCATACAAAGTATGAGGTCGATAAAATATTCATTACCAGACATTTTAGCTCACTATTTGCTAGTACGTCAGCCGATTTAATTTTAATTGCTACTGTTGAACAGACATTTTAATGCTGCTTACAATGATGTGTCATACGATGGGGGTTTTTATTTAACATATCAAGATGATGTTAGCTGGAGGCGAGGGGGTGATCGATAGAACTTTGTAAAATATAAAATTAAACGTTTCTGTTTATTCATAAGTATGATATAGGGCTGTTGTTCTTCTTAAACTGAGTTGAGTTTTAAGACATGAAAATACCTTTAGCATAAAACTAGTCAATTTCATCTTCTGTATTTGTATTAAGAATACTGACCCAAATATATTTTAAGTTAAATGAACAAATCTGTAATTTGTATCTAATTTTCTTGATATAATATGTTTATCAATGATGAATATTTAAACTACACAATTTCAAGATCTTAAAAAAAATATCCAAACTTAATCATATAGCGATTAAACTCGAGAGCAATCACTGAAAGTGAAATTTATAATTTATAGATATCCAAGACAGTATGCTACCGTTTAAAATTTTTGGATTATTCATATTTAATTTGCTTATTAAGGTAATTTTAACTGATAAAATGTTATCAGCTCAGAGTGGAATGAACGATATAATAATTAATATGAAATAATACATACTTAAGCTGTCTATCCCAGAAGGTAACTTAAATATTAATAATATGTTTTGAGGGTACTTCTGTTTCCTGAAAATCCCTTGTATAGCCTACACAAAATTAAGAAGGCTTGTTTTATCTTTTTTCCATAATGCAATTCTCTTATGTATTTCAAGGAATGCTATTCCTGGGACTTAACGCAAAAAACTGTTGAGGGAAACATGCTATTTTAAGGGTTGTATCACTTTTTCATGCTGTGAGTGATGCATAAGCTTCTTGTCTTTCAAGTGCTGATCAGACCAAAAAGATGACTTTTAAAATATAAATTTAAGAGTAATGACTCATTGACCTGAGAATAGGTCTGTATTAGGAGAACTCTCATGACTTTTCAACAGCTTTATGTCCAATTATGAATTATTCAGCAACAATTTAAAAGAATCATCAGAAAAGTGTTGAAATATTTGGCCTGTTATAATTCTTCAAGTCCATGGCAAGAACCTTATATACACAATGCTTGTCTCAAGGCTATTTTTAGGCCTCTATAGTCTGCTACTTTAAAGAATCCTTTATCATAAATTATCACATCCTGTTTACTTTTATATCAACCGTACCTGAAAAAGCCAAGAAATAAGTTTCTATGTAAAAATAAAATTGTATTTATTATTGTTTCCAAATACTGTTCTGTTACAGTGCATTTAACCCGAGACTTGAGACTAGGTCAAGTGTTATTTAACTTTTAGGAAATAACAATGAAATACCTGATCATATTATAAGAGAAAAAAATTTATTACGCTGGCCAGTCAAGTGTATAGTTCAATTACTTTTTGTTATATAATTGGCGGTGGATCTAAGTTTAACTTTTAAACATTATAGGAGTAAAGGAAGCAAGTAAATTAGATCAATTGATGCCACAACAAAAATATTTATTATTATTACCAGTAGCAAAAATCATAACATCCAATGAAGCAAATAAATAACATTTTCCATAATGTTTAATCATTATTGGCCCAATGACATTTCACTTTTGCACACGATTATCTCATTGACTGAGTTTACACCGACTTGGGAGCGTGTTATGGTTTATTCATGTGTTTATGGAGCTTTAACTCGGTTTTCCTGCCGGCACCACTATGCTCATATTAGACGCATATAGTGGCATGCCGAGTAAATGCTAATTTCTCTTTGTAGTTACTAAATACAATCTGACCAGTTGGGTTTTTCTAGTTTTATATCTGTATGTTGTGTTTTACCAACAAACTCATTATCATAGCTTTAGAACAGGTGTTACAAAATAGCCTAAAGCCTCAGTGTTCTGTTATTACCAGTGTCATGGAGTCTTTGTTTAAAAAATTTGTCAATTTGTGGAAAATTTATGCAAAAAACACCATTTTGCATATTTTGAGGTCTAATGCTGCAGTATTAAACAGCTTGCACCTATAATCCCATCATTATTATAGGGCCTTACTCCTCAATTCTTTCTACAACTATACACTTTTAGGCTTATTGACAATGCATTCGATCAATATGAAAGGTTTTTATTAGGATTACTTTGCACCACCTTCCACTGTAATGCTCTTTTTAAAATATAAAATATTATCCTATGATTATCAAATTTTATGAACAAGAGCAACTAAGAATGATTGGTAGTGGAAAATACATGGTCCAATGTCCTAATTTAAATGCCTTAGATGTTTTTAAGTCACTACTGTATGTAAAAAAGCAATTTTTTGGGAACCATTTCAATATTGATTTATCATAGTTGCATATACAGCTAGTTTTAAATTATTTGATCATATAAATATGATACTTTATGTCACTTTCCTTTCTTAATGTAACGTATACAGTGTGTCCCAGGATGAGCGAATTTATACGTAAAAATGACAAAAAATTTTGTAGTTGAAATTTGACCATTAGATATCCAGCCCTGCTTGATTAAAAAATAAAATTTAGCATATTTTTATTTTTTTTTTAAATCAAGCATGCCTTGATACGAGCATTTTTTAAATTTTATGGGTAAGTAAAGTAGTATTTCTAGGCTAGAAAGAAGAAGAAGCAAAAAGTATATAAAAAAAAGTTATTTAGAATGCAAAATTATGCCTATGCTAAATTATATTTTTTAATCAAGCAGGGCATCAAATTTAAACTAGAAGTTTTTTTGTCATTTGTACATATAAATTCGCTCATCCTGGGAGACACTGTATATAATATCAAGTTTAATGCTGTATATAATAAGTTCCAAATCTTGATTCTGAACTAACAACTTTTATTAGACACGTTAATGATTTACACCTCATTCCACTATGTTTTGCACACGAACCACACAATGGCATCTTACTGTGTATATATTTTATCTCATAATATAGTTTTAGATTTTTCAGTCAATAATTGAAATAACTACAGTAGTCATTGTTATAGGACAATGTGCA